>NW_027477068.1:0-102587 GCF_051020955.1 Megalopta genalis
GCTGTTGAAGCTAACTCAAGTGTATCAAAAGTATTTGAATGTACACCATTTGCTTCGCATGGATTCGAAGATCAGCCCCCTACTTCGCATTGATTTGAAGCTAAATCAGTTGTTTCGGATGGATTTGAAGATAACACATTTGTTTCGCATGCTGTTGAAGCTAAATCATGTATATCACAAGTATTTGAAGCTAAACCATTTGTTACGCATGGATTCGAAGATCAGCCTTCTACTTAGCATTGATTTGATGCTAAATCATGTGTTTCGCATGGATTTGAAGCTAACTCGTTTGTTTCGCATGCTGTTGAAGATAAATCATATATATCACAAGTATTTGAAGCTAAACCATTTGTTTCGCATTTATTCGAAAGCTAAGCCTACTACTTCGCATTGATTTGAGGCTAAATCATGTGTTTCGCTAGGTTTTGAAGCTAACTCGTTTTTTTCGCATGCTGTTGAAGCTAAATCATGTATATCACAAGTATTTGAAGCTATATCATACGTTTCGCATGGATTCCAAGACAACCCTTCTAATTCGCATTGATTTGAAGCTAAATCATGTGTTTCGCATGGATTTGAAGCTAACTCGATTGTTTCGCATGGTGTTGAAGCTAAATCATGTATATCACAAGTATTTGAAGCTAAACCATTTGTTACGCATGGATTCGAAGATCAGCCTTCTACTTAGCATTGATTTGATGCTAAATCATGTGTTTCGCATGGATTTGAAGCTAACTCGTTTGTTTCGCATGCTGTTGAAGCTAAATCATGTATATCACAAGTATTTGAAGCTAAACCATTTGTTTCGCATTTATTCGAAGCTAAGCCTTCTACTTCGCATTGATTTGAGGCTAAATCATGTGTTTCGCTTGGTTTTGAAGCTAACTCGTTTTTTTCGCATGCAGTTGTAGCTAAATCATGTATATCACAAGTATTTGAAGCTAAACCATTTGTTTCGCATGGATTCGAAAATAAGCCTTCTACTTCGCATTGATTTTAATCTAAATCATGTGTTTCGCATGGATTTAAAGCTAACTCGTTTGTTTCGCATGCAGTTGAAGCTGAATCATGTATATCACAAGTATTTGAAGCTAAACTATTCGTTTCGCATGGATTCGAAGATAAGCCTTCCACTTCGCATTGATTTGATGCTAAATCATGTGTTTCGCAAGGATTTGAAGCTAAGTCGTTTGTTTCGCATGCTGTTGAAGCTAACTCAAGTGTATCAAAAGTATTTGAAGCTAAACCATTTGCTTCGCATGGATTCGAAGATCAGCCTCCTACTTCGCATTGATTTGAAGCTAAATCAGTTGTTTCGCATGGATTTCATGCTAACTCGTCTGTTTCGCATGCTGTTGCAGCTAAATCATGTATATCACAAGTATTTGAAGCTAAACCATTCGCTTCGCATGGATTCGAAGATCAGCCTCCTACTTCGCATTGATTTGAAGCTAAATCAGTTGTTTCGCATGGATTTCATGCTAACTCGTCTGTTTCGCATGCTGTTGCAGCTAAATCATGTATATCACAAGTATTTGAAGCTACACCATTCGCTTCGCATGGATTCGAAGATCAGCCTTCTACTTCGCATTGATTTGATGCTAAATCATGTGTTTCGCATGGATTTGAAGCTAACTCGTTTGTTTCGCATGCTGTTGAAGCTAAATCATGTATATCACAAGTATTTGAAGCTATATCATACGTTTCGCATGGATTCCAAGATAACTCTTCTAAATCGCATTGATTTGAATCTAAATCATGTGTTTCGCATGGATTTGAAGCTAACTCGTTTGTTTGGCATGCAGTTGAAGCTGAATCATGTATATCACAAGTATTTGAAGCTAAACTATTCGTTTCGCATGGATTCGAAGATAAGCCTTCCACATCGCATTGATTTATTGCTAAATCATGTGTTTCGCAAGGATTTGAAGCTAACTCGTTTGTTTCGCATGCTGTTGAAGCTAACTCAAGTGTATCAAAAGTATTTGAAGCTAAACCATTTGCTTCGCATGGATTCGAAGATAAGCCTTCTACTTCGCATTGATTTGATGCTAAATCATGTGTTTCGCATGGATTTGAAGCTAACTCGTTTGTTTCGCATGCTGTTGAAGCTAAATCATGAATATCACAAGTATTTGAAGCTAAACCATTTATATCGCATGGGATCGAAGATAAGCCTCCTACTTCGCATTGGTTTGAAGCTAAATCATGTGTTTCGCATGGATTAGAAGCTAACTCGTTTGTTTCGCATGCTGTTGAAGCTAAATCATATATATCACAAGTATTTGAAGCTAAACCACTTGTTTCGCATTTATTCGAAGCTAAGCCTTCTACTTCGCATTGATTTGCGGCTAAATCATGTGTTTCGCTTGGTTTTGAAGCTAACTCGTTTGTTTCGCATGCTGTTGAAGCTAAATCATGTATATCATAAGTATTTGAAGCTATATCATACGTTTCGCATGGATTCCAAGATAACCCTCCTAATTCGCATAGATTTGAAGATAAATCATGTGTTTCGCTTGGATTTGAATGTAACTCATTTGTTTCGCATGCTGTTGAATCTAAATCATGTATATCACAAGTATTTGAAGCTAAACCATTTGCTTCGCATGGATTCGAAGATCAGCCTTCTACTTCGCATTGATTTGATGCTAAATCATGTGTTTCGCATGGATTTCATGCTAACTCGTCTGTTTCGCATGCTGTTGAAGCTAAATCATGTATATCACAAGTATTTGAAGCTATATCACACGTTTCGCATGCATTCCAAGATAACCCTTCTAATTCGCATTGGTTTGAAGCTAAATCATGTGTTTCGCATGGATTTGAAGATAACTCGATTGTTTCGCATGGTGTTGAAGCTAAATCATGTATATCACAAGTATTTGAAACTAAACCATTTGTCACGCATGGATTCGAAGATCAGCCTTCTACTTAGCATTGATTTGATGCTAAATCACGTGTTTCGCATGGATTTGAAGCTAACTCGTTTCTTTCGCATGCTGTTGAAGCTAAATCATATATATCACAAGTATTTGAAGCTAAACCATTTGTTTCGCATTTATTCGAAGCTAAGCCTTCTACTTCGCATTGATTTGAGGCTAAATCATGTGTTTCGCTTGGTTTTGAAGCTAACTCGTTTTTTTCGCATGCAGTTGTAGCTAAATCATGTATATCACAAGTATTTGAAGCTAAACCATTTGTTTCGCATGGATTCGTAGATAAGCCTTCTACTTCGCATTGATTTTAATCTAAATCATGTGTTTCGCATGGATTTAAAGCTAACTCGTTTGTTTCGCATGCAGTTGAAGCTGAATCATGTATATCACAAGTATTTGAAGCTAAACTATTCGTTTCGCATGGATTCGAAGATAAGCCTTCCACTTCGCATTGATTTGATGCTAAATCATGTGTTTCGCAAGGATTTGAAGCTAACTCGTTTGTTTCGCATGCTGTTGAAGCTAACTCAAGTGTATCAAAAGTATTTGAATGTACACCATTTGCTTCGCATGGATTCGAAGATCAGCCTCCTACTTCGCATTGATTTGAAGCTAAATCAGTTGTTTCGGATGGATTTGAAGATAACACATTTGTTTCGCATGCTGTTGAAGCTAAATCATGTATATCACAAGTATTTGAAGCTAAACCATTTGTTACGCATGGATTCGAAGATCAGCCTTCTACTTAGCATTGATTTGATGCTAAATCATGTGTTTCGCATGGATTTGAAGCTAACTCGTTTGTTTCGCATGCTGTTGAAGCTAAATCATGTATATCACAAGTATTTGAAGCTAAACCATTTGTTTCGCATTTATTCGAAGCTAAGCCTTCTACTTCGCATTGATTTGAGGCTAAATCATGTGTTTCGCTTGGTTTTGAAGCTAACTCGTTTTTTTCGCATGCAGTTGTAGCTAAATCATGTATATCACAAGTATTTGAAGCTAAACCATTTGTTTCGCATGGATTCGAAGAAAAGCCTTCTACTTCGCATTGATTTTAATCTAAATCATGTGTTTCGCATGGATTTAAAGCTAACTTGTTTGTTTCGCATGCAGTTGAAGCTGAATCATGTATATCACAAGTATTTGAAGCTAAACTATTCGTTTCGCATGGATTCGAAGATAAGCCTTCCACTTCGCATTGATTTGATGCTAAATCATGTGTTTCGCAAGGATTTGAAGCTAACTCGTTTGTTTCGCATGCTGTTGAAGCTAACTCAAGTGTATCAAAAGTATTTGAAGCTAAACCATTTGCTTCGCATGGATTCGAAGATCAGCCTCCTACTTCGCATTGATTTGAAGCTAAATCAGTTGTTTCGCATGGATTTCATGCTAACTCGTCTGTTTCGCATGCTGTTGCAGCTAAATCATGTATATCACAAGTATTTGAAGCTAAACCATTCGCTTCGCATGGATTCGAAGATCAGCCTTCTACTTCGCATTGATTTGATGCTAAATCATGTGTTTCGCATGGATTCGAAGCTAACTCGTTTGTTTCGCATGCTGTTGAAGCTAAATCATGTATATCACAAGTATTTGAAGCTATATCATACGTTTCGCATGGATTCCAAGATAACTCTTCTAAATCGCATTGATTTGAATCTAAATCATGTGTTTCGCATGGATTTGAAGCTAACTCGTTTGTTTCGCATGCAGTTGAAGCTGAATCATGTATATCACAAGTATTTGAAGCTAAACTATTCGTTTCGCATGGATTCGAAGATAAGCCTTCCACTTCGCATTGATTTGATGCTAAATCATGTGTTTCGCAAGGATTTGAAGCTAACTCGTTTGTTTCGCATGCTGTTGAAGCTAACTCAAGTGTATCAAAAGTATTTGAAGCTAAACCATTTGCTTCGCATGGATTCGAAGATCAGCCTCCTACTTCGCATTGATTTGAAGCTAAATCAGTTGTTTCGTATGGATTTCATGCTAACTCGTCTGTTTCGCATGCTGTTGAAGCTAAATCATGTATATCACAAGTATTTGAAGTTAAACCATTCGCTTCGCATGGATTCGAAGATCAGCCTTCTACTTCGCATTGATTTGATGCTAAATCATGTGTTTCGCATGGATTTGAAGCTAACTCGTTTGTTTCGCATGCTGTTGAAGCTGAATCATGTATATCACAAGTATTTGAAGCTATATCATACGTTTCGCATGGATTCCAAGATAACTCTTCTAATTCGCATTGATTTGAATCTAAATCATGTGTTTCGCATGGATTTGAAGCTAACTCGTTTGTTTCGCATGCTGTTGCAGCTAAATCATGTATATCACAAGTATTTGAAGCTAAACCATTCGCTTCGCATGGATTCGAAGATCAGCCTTCTACTTCGCATTGATTTGATGCTAAATCATGTGTTTCGCATGGATTTGAAGCTAACTCGTTTGTTTCGCATGCTGTTGAAGCTAAATCATGTATAACACAAGTATTTGAAGCTATATCATACGTTTCGCATGGATTCCAAGATAACTCTTCTAAATCGCATTGATTTGAATCTAAATCATGTGTTTCGCATGGATTTGAAGCTAACTCGTTTGTTTCGCATGCAGTTGAAGCTGAATCATGTATATCACAAGTATTTGCAGCTAAACCATTTGTTACGCATGGATTCGAAGATCAGCCTTTTACTTCGCATTGATTTGATGCTAAATCATGTGTTTCGCATGGATTTGAAGCTAACTCGTTTGTTTCGCATGCTGTTGAAGCTAAATCATGAATATCACAAGTATTTGAAGCTAAACCATTTATATCGCATGGGATCGAAGATAAGCCTCCTACTTCGCATTGGTTTGAAGCTAAATCATGTGTTTCGTATGGATTTGAAGCTAACTCGTTTGTTTCGCATGCTGTTGAAGCTAAATCATATATATCACAAGTATTTGTAGCTAAACCATTTGTTTCGCATTTATTCGGAAGCTAAGCCTTCTACTTCGCATTGATTTGAGGCTAAATCATGTGTTTCGCTAGGTTTTGAAGCTAACTCGTTTTTTCCGCATGCTGTTGAAGCTAAATCATGTATATCACAAGTATTTGAAGCTATATCATACGTTTCGCATGGATTCCAAGACAACCCTTCTATTTCGCATTGATTTGAAGCTAAATCATGTGTTTCGCATGGATTTGAAGCTAACTCGATTGTTTCGCATGGTGTTGAAGCTAAATCATGTATATCACAAGTATTTGAAACTAAACCATTTGTTACGCATGGATTCGAAGATCAGCCTTCTACTTAGCATTGATTTGATGTTAAATCATGTGTTTCGCATGGATTTGAAGCTAACTCGTTTGTTTCGCATGCTGTTGAAGCTAAATCATATATATCACAAGTATTTGAAGCTAAACCATTTGTTTCGCATTTATTCGAAGCTAAGCCTTCTACTTCGCATTGATTTGAGGCTAAATCATGTGTTTCGCTTGGTTTTGAAGCTAACTCGTTTTTTTCGCATGCTGTTGCAGCTAAATCATGTATATCACAAGTATTTGAAGCTAAACCATTCGCTTCGCATGGATTCGAAGATCAGCCTTCTACTTCGCATTGATTTGATGCTAAATCATGTGTTTCGCATGGATTTGAAGCTAACTCGTTTGTTTCGCATGCTGTTGAAGCTAAATCATGTATAACACAAGTATTTGAAGCTATATCATACGTTTCGCATGGATTCCAAGATAACTCTTCTAAATCGCATTGATTTGAATCTAAATCATGTGTTTCGCATGGATTTGAAGCTAACTCGTTTGTTTCGCATGCAGTTGAAGCTGAATCATGTATATCACAAGTATTTGCAGCTAAACCATTTGTTACGCATGGATTCGAAGATCAGCCTTTTACTTCGCATTGATTTGATGCTAAATCATGTGTTTCGCATGGATTTGAAGCTAACTCGTTTGTTTCGCATGCTGTTGAAGCTAAATCATGAATATCACAAGTATTTGAAGCTAAACCATTTATATCGCATGGGATCGAAGATAAGCCTCCTACTTCGCATTGGTTTGAAGCTAAATCATGTGTTTCGTATGGATTTGAAGCTAACTCGTTTGTTTCGCATGCTGTTGAAGCTAAATCATATATATCACAAGTATTTGTAGCTAAACCATTTGTTTCGCATTTATTCGAAAGCTAAGCCTTCTACTTCGCATTGATTTGAGGCTAAATCATGTGTTTCGCTAGGTTTTGAAGCTAACTCGTTTTTTCCGCATGCTGTTGAAGCTAAATCATGTATATCACAAGTATTTGAAGCTATATCATACGTTTCGCATGGATTCCAAGACAACCCTTCTATTTCGCATTGATTTGAAGCTAAATCATGTGTTTCGCATGGATTTGAAGCTAACTCGATTGTTTCGCATGGTGTTGAAGCTAAATCATGTATATCACAAGTATTTGAAACTAAACCATTTGTTACGCATGGATTCGAAGATCAGCCTTCTACTTAGCATTGATTTGATGTTAAATCATGTGTTTCGCATGGATTTGAAGCTAACTCGTTTGTTTCGCATGCTGTTGAAGCTAAATCATATATATCACAAGTATTTGAAGCTAAACCATTTGTTTCGCATTTATTCGAAGCTAAGCCTTCTACTTCGCATTGATTTGAGGCTAAATCATGTGTTTCGCTTGGTTTTGAAGCTAACTCGTTTTTTTCGCATGCAGTTGTAGCTAAATCATGTATATCACAAGTATTTGAAGCTAAACCATTTGTTTCGCATGGATTCGAAGATAAGCCTTCTACTTCGCATTGATTTTAATCTAAATCATGTGTTTCGCATGGATTTAAAGCTAACTCGTTTGTTTCGCATGCTGTTGAAGCTAAATCATGTATATCACAAGTATTTGAAGCTATATCATACGTTTCGCATGGATTCCAAGACAACCCTTCTATTTCGCATTGATTTGAAGCTAAATCATGTGTTTCGCATGGATTTGAAGCTAACTCGATTGTTTCGCATGGTGTTGAAGCTAAATCATGTATATCACAAGTATTTGAAACTAAACCATTTGTTACGCATGGATTCGAAGATCAGCCTTCTACTTAGCATTGATTTGATGTTAAATCATGTGTTTCGCATGGATTTGAAGCTAACTCGTTTGTTTCGCATGCTGTTGAAGCTAAATCATATATATCACAAGTATTTGAAGCTAAACCATTTGTTTCGCATTTATTCGAAGCTAAGCCTTCTACTTCGCATTGATTTGAGGCTAAATCATGTGTTTCGCTTGGTTTTGAAGCTAACTCGTTTTTTTCGCATGCAGTTGTAGCTAAATCATGTATATCACAAGTATTTGAAGCTAAACCATTTGTTTCGCATGGATTCGAAGATAAGCCTTCTACTTCGCATTGATTTTAATCTAAATCATGTGTTTCGCATGGATTTAAAGCTAACTCGTTTGTTTCGCATGCAGTTGAAGCTGAATCATGTATATCACAAGTATTTGAAGCTAAACTATTCGTTTCGCATGGATTCGAAGATAAGCCTTCCACTTCGCATTCATTTGATGCTAAATCATGTGTTTCGCATGGATTTCATGCTAACTCGTCTGTTTCGCATGCTGTTGAAGCTAAATCATGTATATCACAAGTATTTGAAGCTAAACCATTTGTTTCGCATTTATTCGAAAGCTAAGCCTTCTACTTCGCATTGATATGAGGCTAAATCATGTGTTTCGCTAGGTTTTGAAGCTAACTCGTTTTTTTCGCATGCTGTTGAAGCTAAATCATGTATATCACAAGTATTTGAAGCTATATCATACGTTTCGCATGGATTCCAAGACAACCCTTCTAATTCGCATTGGTTTGAAGCTAAATCATGTGTTTCGCATGGATTTGAAGCTAACTCGATTGTTTCGCATGGTGTTGAAGCTAAATCATGTATATCACAAGTATTTGAAACTAAACCATTTGTTACGCATGGATTCGAAGATCAGCCTTTTACTTAGCATTGATTTGATGCTAAATCATGTGTTTCGCATGGATTTGAAGCTAACTCGTTTGTTTCGAATGCTGTTGAAGCTAAATCATATATATCACAAGTATATGAAGCTAAACCATTTGTTTCGCATTTATTCGAAGCTAAGCCTTCTACTTCGCATTGATTTGAGGCTAAATCATGTGTTTCGCTTGGTTTTGAAGCTAACTCGTTTTTTTCGCATGCAGTTGTAGCTAAATCATGTATATCACAAGTATTTGAAGCTAAACCATTTGTTTCGCATGGATTCGAAGATAAGCCTTCTACTTCGCATTGATTTTAATCTAAATCATGTGTTTCGCATGGATTTAAAGCTAACTCGTTTGTATCGCATGCAGTTGAAGCTAAATCATGTATATCATAAGTATTTGAAACTAAACCATTTGTTTCGCATGGATTCGAAGATAAGCCTTCTACTTCGCATTGATTTTAATCTAAATCATGTGTTTCGCATGGATTTAAAGCTAACTCCTTTGTTTCGCATGCAGTTGAAGCTGAATCATGTATATCACAAGTATTTGAAACTAAACTATTCCTTTCGCATGGATTCGAAGATAAGCCTTCCACTTCGCATTGATTTAATGCTAAATCATGTGTTTCGCAAGGATTTGAAGCTAACTCGTTTGTTTCGCATGCTGTTGAAGCTAACTCAAGTGTATCAAAAGTATTTGAAGCTAAACCATTTGCTTCGCATGGATTCGAAGATCAGCCTTCTACTTCGCATTGATTTGAAGCTAAATCATGTGTTCCGCATGGATTTTAAGCTAACTCGTTTGTTTCGCATGCAGTTGAAGCTAAATCATGTATATCACAAGTATTTGAAGCTATACCATTTGATTCCCATGGTTTTGAAGCTAAGCTTTCTACTTCGCATTGATTTGAAGATAAATCATGTGTTTCGCTTGGATTTGAAGATAACTCGTTTGTTTCGCATGCAGTTGAAGCTAAATCATGTATATCACAAGTATTTGAAGTTAAACCATTTGTTTCGCATGGATTCGAAGATAAGCCTTCTACTTCGCATTGATTTGAAGCTAAATCATGTGTTTCCTATGGATTTGAATCTAACTCGTTTATTTTGCATGCTGTTGAAGCTAAATCATGTATATCACAAGTATAAGAAGCTAATCCGTTTGTTTCGCATGGATTCGAAAATAAGGCTTCTACTTCGCATTGATTTGAAGCTAAATCTTGTGTTTCGCATAGATCTGTATCTAACTCGTTTGTTTCGGATGCTGTTGAAGCTAAATCAGGTATATCACAAGTATTTGAAGCTATATCATTTGTTTCGCATGGATTCGAAGATAACCCTTCTAATTCGCATTGATTTGAGGCTAAATCATGAGTTTCGCTTGGATTTGAAGCTAACTCGTTTTTTTCGCTAGTAGTTGAAGCTAAATCATGCATATCACAAGTATTTGAAGCTAAACCATTTGGTTCGCATTTATTCGAAGCTAAGCCTTCTACTTCGCATTGATTTGAGGCTAAATCATGTGTTTCGCTTGGTTTTGAAGCTAACTCGTTTTTTTCGCATGCAGTTGTATCTAAATCATGTATATCACAAGTATTTGAAGCTAAACCATTTGTTTCGCATGGATTCGAAGATAAGCCTTCTACTTCGCATTGATTTTAATCTAAATCATGTGTTTCGCATGGATTTGAAGCTAACTCGTTTGTTTCGCATGCAGTTGAAGCTGAATCATGTATATCACAAGTATTTGAAGCTAAACAATTCGTTTCGCATGGATTCGAAGATAAGCCTTCCACTTCGCATTGATTTGAAGATAAATCATGTGTTTCGCTTGGATTTGAATATAACTCATTTGTTTCGCATGCTGTTGAAGCTAACTCAAGTGTATCAAAAGTATTTGAAGCTAAACCATTTGCTTCGCATGGATTCGAAGATCAGCCTTCTACTTCGCATTGATTTGAAGCTAAATCATGTGTTTCCTATGGATTTGAATCTAACTCGTTTATTTCGCATGCTGTTGAAGCTAAATCATGTATATCACAAGTATAAGAAGCTAATACGTTTGTTTCGCATGGATTCGAAGTTAAGCCTTCTACTTCGCATTGATTTGAAGCTAAATCATGTGTTTCGCATGGATCTGAATCTAACTCGTTTGTTTCGGATGCTGTTGAAGCTAAATCATGTATATCACAAGTATATGAAGCTATATCATTTGTTTCGCATGGATTCGAAGATAACCCTTCTAATTCGCATTGATTTGAGGCTAAATCATGAGTTTCGCTTGGATTTGAAGCTAACTCGTTTTTTTCGCTAGTAGTTGAAGCTAAATCATGCATATCACAAGTATTTGAAGCTAAACCATTTGGTTCGCATTTATTCGAAGCTAAGCCTTCTACTTCGCATTGATTTGAGGCTAAATCATGTGTTTCGCTTGGTTTTGAAGCTAACTCGTTTTTTTCGCATGCAGTTGTATCTAAATCATGTATATCACAAGTATTTGAAGCTAAACCATTTGTTTCGCATGGATTCGAAGATTAGCCTTCTACTTCGCATTGATTTTAATCTAAATCATGTGTTTCGCATGGATTTGAAGCTAACTCGTTTGTTTCGCATGCAGTTGAAGCTGAGTCATATATATCACAAGTATTTGAAGCTAAACTATTCGTTTCGCATGGATTCGAAGATAAGCCTTCCACTTCGCATTGATTTGAAGATAAATCATGTGTTTCGCTTGGATTTGAATATAACTCATTTGTTTCGCATGCTGTTGAAGCTAACTCAAGTGTATCAAAAGTATTTGAAGCTAAACCATTTGCTTCGCATGGATTCGAAGATCAGCCATCTACTTCGCATTTATTTGAAGCTAAATCATGTGTTCCGCATGGATTTTAAGCTAACTCGATTGTTTCGCATGGTGTTGAAGCTAAATCATGTATATCACAAGTATTTGAAGCTAAACCATTTCTTACGCATGGATTCGAAGATCAGCCTTCTACTTAGCATTGATTTGAGGCTAAATCATGTGTTTCGCATGGATTTGAAGCTAACTCGTTTGTTTCGCATGCTGTTGAAGCTAAATCATGTATATCACAAGTATTTGAATCTAAACCATTTGTTTCGCATTTATTCGAAGATAAGCCATCTACTTCGCATTGATTTGAGGCTAAATCATGTGTTTCGCTTGGTTTTGAAGCTAACTCGTTTTTTTCGCATGCAGTTGTAGCTAAATCATGTATATCACAAGTATTTGAAGCTAAACCATTTGTTTCGCATGGATTCGAAGATAAGCCTTCTACTTCGCATTGATTTTAATCTAAATCATGTGTTTTGCATGGATGTAAAGCTAACTCGTTTGTTTCGCATGCAGTTGAAGCCGAATCATGTATATCACAAGTATTTGAAACTAAACTATTTGTTTCGCATGGATTCGAAGATAAGCCTTCCACTTCGCATTGATTTGATGCTAAATCATGTGTTTCGCAAGGATTTGAAGCTAACTCGTTTGTTTCGCATGCTGTTGAAGCTAACTCAAGTGTATCAAAAGTATTTGAAGCTAAACCATTTGCTTCGCATGGATTCGAAGATCAGCCTTCTACTTCGCATTGATTTGAAGATAAATCATGTGTTCCGCATGGATTTTAAGCTAACTCGTTTGTTTCGCATGCAGTTGAAGCTAAATCATGTATATCACAAGTATTTGAAGCTAAACCATTTGATTCCCATGGTTTTGAAGCTAAGCTTTCTACTTCGCATTGATTTGAAGATAAATCATGTGTTTCGCTTGGATTTGAAGATAACTCATTTGTTTCGCATGCTGTTGAAGCTAAAACATGTATATCACAAGTATTTGAAGCTAAACCATTTGCTTCGCATTGATTCGAAGATCAGCCTTCTACTTCGCATTGATTTGATGCTAAATCATGTGTTTCGCATGGATTTGAAGCTAAATCATTTGTTTCCTATGGATTTGAATCTAACTCGTTTATTTCGCATGCTGTTGAAGCTAAATCATGTATATCACAAGTATAAGAAGCTAATCCGTTTGTTTCGCATGGATTCGAAGATAAGCCTTCTACTTCGCATTGATTTGAAGCTAAATCATGTGTTTCGCATGGATCTGAATCTAACTCGTTTGTTTCGGATGCTGTTGAAGCTAAATCATGTATATCACAAGTATTTGAAGCTATATCATTTGTTTCGCATGGATTCGAAGATAACCCTTCTAATTCGCATTGATTTGAGGCTAAATCATGAGTTTCGCTTGGATTTGAAGCTAACTCGTTTTTTTCGCTAGTAGTTGAAGCTAAATCATGTATATCACAAGTATTTGAAGCTAAACCATTTGTTTCGCATGGATTCGAAGATAAGCCTTCTACTTCGCATTGATTTTAATCTAAATCATGTGTTTCGCATGGATTTAAAGCTAACTCGTTTGTTTCGCATGCAGTTGAAGCTGAATCATGTATATCACAAGTATTTGAAGCTAAACTATTCGTTTCGCATGGATTCGAAGATAAGCCTTCCACTTCGCATTCATTTGATGCTAAATCATGTGTTTCGCATGGATTTCATGCTAACTCGTCTGTTTCGCATGCTGTTGAAGCTAAATCATGTATATCACAAGTATTTGAAGCTAAACCATTTGTTTCGCATTTATTCGAAAGCTAAGCCTTCTACTTCGCATTGATATGAGGCTAAATCATGTGTTTCGCTAGGTTTTGAAGCTAACTCGTTTTTTTCGCATGCTGTTGAAGCTAAATCATGTATATCACAAGTATTTGAAGCTATATCATACGTTTCGCATGGATTCCAAGACAACCCTTCTAATTCGCATTGGTTTGAAGCTAAATCATGTGTTTCGCATGGATTTGAAGCTAACTCGATTGTTTCGCATGGTGTTGAAGCTAAATCATGTATATCACAAGTATTTGAAACTAAACCATTTGTTACGCATGGATTCGAAGATCAGCCTTTTACTTAGCATTGATTTGATGCTAAATCATGTGTTTCGCATGGATTTGAAGCTAACTCGTTTGTTTCGAATGCTGTTGAAGCTAAATCATATATATCACAAGTATATGAAGCTAAACCATTTGTTTCGCATTTATTCGAAGCTAAGCCTTCTACTTCGCATTGATTTGAGGCTAAATCATGTGTTTCGCTTGGTTTTGAAGCTAACTCGTTTTTTTCGCATGCAGTTGTAGCTAAATCATGTATATCACAAGTATTTGAAGCTAAACCATTTGTTTCGCATGGATTCGAAGATAAGCCTTCTACTTCGCATTGATTTTAATCTAAATCATGTGTTTCGCATGGATTTAAAGCTAACTCGTTTGTATCGCATGCAGTTGAAGCTAAATCATGTATATCATAAGTATTTGAAACTAAACCATTTGTTTCGCATGGATTCGAAGATAAGCCTTCTACTTCGCATTGATTTTAATCTAAATCATGTGTTTCGCATGGATTTAAAGCTAACTCCTTTGTTTCGCATGCAGTTGAAGCTGAATCATGTATATCACAAGTATTTGAAACTAAACTATTCCTTTCGCATGGATTCGAAGATAAGCCTTCCACTTCGCATTGATTTAATGCTAAATCATGTGTTTCGCAAGGATTTGAAGCTAACTCGTTTGTTTCGCATGCTGTTGAAGCTAACTCAAGTGTATCAAAAGTATTTGAAGCTAAACCATTTGCTTCGCATGGATTCGAAGATCAGCCTTCTACTTCGCATTGATTTGAAGCTAAATCATGTGTTCCGCATGGATTTTAAGCTAACTCGTTTGTTTCGCATGCAGTTGAAGCTAAATCATGTATATCACAAGTATTTGAAGCTATACCATTTGATTCCCATGGTTTTGAAGCTAAGCTTTCTACTTCGCATTGATTTGAAGATAAATCATGTGTTTCGCTTGGATTTGAAGATAACTCGTTTGTTTCGCATGCAGTTGAAGCTAAATCATGTATATCACAAGTATTTGAAGTTAAACCATTTGTTTCGCATGGATTCGAAGATAAGCCTTCTACTTCGCATTGATTTGAAGCTAAATCATGTGTTTCCTATGGATTTGAATCTAACTCGTTTATTTTGCATGCTGTTGAAGCTAAATCATGTATATCACAAGTATAAGAAGCTAATCCGTTTGTTTCGCATGGATTCGAAAATAAGGCTTCTACTTCGCATTGATTTGAAGCTAAATCTTGTGTTTCGCATAGATCTGTATCTAACTCGTTTGTTTCGGATGCTGTTGAAGCTAAATCAGGTATATCACAAGTATTTGAAGCTATATCATTTGTTTCGCATGGATTCGAAGATAACCCTTCTAATTCGCATTGATTTGAGGCTAAATCATGAGTTTCGCTTGGATTTGAAGCTAACTCGTTTTTTTCGCTAGTAGTTGAAGCTAAATCATGCATATCACAAGTATTTGAAGCTAAACCATTTGGTTCGCATTTATTCGAAGCTAAGCCTTCTACTTCGCATTGATTTGAGGCTAAATCATGTGTTTCGCTTGGTTTTGAAGCTAACTCGTTTTTTTCGCATGCAGTTGTATCTAAATCATGTATATCACAAGTATTTGAAGCTAAACCATTTGTTTCGCATGGATTCGAAGATAAGCCTTCTACTTCGCATTGATTTTAATCTAAATCATGTGTTTCGCATGGATTTGAAGCTAACTCGTTTGTTTCGCATGCAGTTGAAGCTGAATCATGTATATCACAAGTATTTGAAGCTAAACAATTCGTTTCGCATGGATTCGAAGATAAGCCTTCCACTTCGCATTGATTTGAAGATAAATCATGTGTTTCGCTTGGATTTGAATATAACTCATTTGTTTCGCATGCTGTTGAAGCTAACTCAAGTGTATCAAAAGTATTTGAAGCTAAACCATTTGCTTCGCATGGATTCGAAGATCAGCCTTCTACTTCGCATTGATTTGAAGCTAAATCATGTGTTTCCTATGGATTTGAATCTAACTCGTTTATTTCGCATGCTGTTGAAGCTAAATCATGTATATCACAAGTATAAGAAGCTAATACGTTTGTTTCGCATGGATTCGAAGTTAAGCCTTCTACTTCGCATTGATTTGAAGCTAAATCATGTGTTTCGCATGGATCTGAATCTAACTCGTTTGTTTCGGATGCTGTTGAAGCTAAATCATGTATATCACAAGTATATGAAGCTATATCATTTGTTTCGCATGGATTCGAAGATAACCCTTCTAATTCGCATTGATTTGAGGCTAAATCATGAGTTTCGCTTGGATTTGAAGCTAACTCGTTTTTTTCGCTAGTAGTTGAAGCTAAATCATGCATATCACAAGTATTTGAAGCTAAACCATTTGGTTCGCATTTATTCGAAGCTAAGCCTTCTACTTCGCATTGATTTGAGGCTAAATCATGTGTTTCGCTTGGTTTTGAAGCTAACTCGTTTTTTTCGCATGCAGTTGTATCTAAATCATGTATATCACAAGTATTTGAAGCTAAACCATTTGTTTCGCATGGATTCGAAGATTAGCCTTCTACTTCGCATTGATTTTAATCTAAATCATGTGTTTCGCATGGATTTGAAGCTAACTCGTTTGTTTCGCATGCAGTTGAAGCTGAGTCATATATATCACAAGTATTTGAAGCTAAACTATTCGTTTCGCATGGATTCGAAGATAAGCCTTCCACTTCGCATTGATTTGAAGATAAATCATGTGTTTCGCTTGGATTTGAATATAACTCATTTGTTTCGCATGCTGTTGAAGCTAACTCAAGTGTATCAAAAGTATTTGAAGCTAAACCATTTGCTTCGCATGGATTCGAAGATCAGCCATCTACTTCGCATTTATTTGAAGCTAAATCATGTGTTCCGCATGGATTTTAAGCTAACTCGATTGTTTCGCATGGTGTTGAAGCTAAATCATGTATATCACAAGTATTTGAAGCTAAACCATTTCTTACGCATGGATTCGAAGATCAGCCTTCTACTTAGCATTGATTTGAGGCTAAATCATGTGTTTCGCATGGATTTGAAGCTAACTCGTTTGTTTCGCATGCTGTTGAAGCTAAATCATGTATATCACAAGTATTTGAATCTAAACCATTTGTTTCGCATTTATTCGAAGATAAGCCATCTACTTCGCATTGATTTGAGGCTAAATCATGTGTTTCGCTTGGTTTTGAAGCTAACTCGTTTTTTTCGCATGCAGTTGTAGCTAAATCATGTATATCACAAGTATTTGAAGCTAAACCATTTGTTTCGCATGGATTCGAAGATAAGCCTTCTACTTCGCATTGATTTTAATCTAAATCATGTGTTTTGCATGGATGTAAAGCTAACTCGTTTGTTTCGCATGCAGTTGAAGCCGAATCATGTATATCACAAGTATTTGAAACTAAACTATTTGTTTCGCATGGATTCGAAGATAAGCCTTCCACTTCGCATTGATTTGATGCTAAATCATGTGTTTCGCAAGGATTTGAAGCTAACTCGTTTGTTTCGCATGCTGTTGAAGCTAACTCAAGTGTATCAAAAGTATTTGAAGCTAAACCATTTGCTTCGCATGGATTCGAAGATCAGCCTTCTACTTCGCATTGATTTGAAGATAAATCATGTGTTCCGCATGGATTTTAAGCTAACTCGTTTGTTTCGCATGCAGTTGAAGCTAAATCATGTATATCACAAGTATTTGAAGCTAAACCATTTGATTCCCATGGTTTTGAAGCTAAGCTTTCTACTTCGCATTGATTTGAAGATAAATCATGTGTTTCGCTTGGATTTGAAGATAACTCATTTGTTTCGCATGCTGTTGAAGCTAAAACATGTATATCACAAGTATTTGAAGCTAAACCATTTGCTTCGCATTGATTCGAAGATCAGCCTTCTACTTCGCATTGATTTGATGCTAAATCATGTGTTTCGCATGGATTTGAAGCTAAATCATTTGTTTCCTATGGATTTGAATCTAACTCGTTTATTTCGCATGCTGTTGAAGCTAAATCATGTATATCACAAGTATAAGAAGCTAATCCGTTTGTTTCGCATGGATTCGAAGATAAGCCTTCTACTTCGCATTGATTTGAAGCTAAATCATGTGTTTCGCATGGATCTGAATCTAACTCGTTTGTTTCGGATGCTGTTGAAGCTAAATCATGTATATCACAAGTATTTGAAGCTATATCATTTGTTTCGCATGGATTCGAAGATAACCCTTCTAATTCGCATTGATTTGAGGCTAAATCATGAGTTTCGCTTGGATTTGAAGCTAACTCGTTTTTTTCGCTAGTAGTTGAAGCTAAATCATGCATGTCACAAGTATTTGAAGCTAAACCATTTGGTTCGCATTTATTCGAAGCTAAGCCTTCTACTTCGCATTGATTTGAGGCTAAATCATGTGTTTCGCTTGGTTTTGAAGCTAACTCGTTTTTTTCGCATGCAGTTGTATCTAAATCATGTATATCACAAGTATTTGAAGCTAAACCATTTGTTTCGCATGGATTCGAAGATAAGCCTTCTACTTCGCATTGATTTTAATCTAAATCATGCGTTTCGCATGGATTTGAAGCTAACTCGTTTGTTTCGCATGCAGTTGAAGCTGAACCATGTATATCACAAGTATTTGAAGCTAAACTATTCGTTTCGCATGGATTCGAAGATAAGCCTTCCACTTCGCATTGATTTGAAGATAAATCATGTGTTTCGCTTGGATTTGAATATAACTCATTTGTTTCGCATGCTGTTGAAGCCATCTCAAGTGTATCAAAAGTATTTGAAGCTAAGCCATTTGTTTCGCATGGATTCGAAGATCAGCCATCTACTTCGCATTGATTTGAAGCTAAATCATGTGTTCCGCATGGATTTTAAGCTAACTCGTTTGTTTCGCATGCAGTTGAAGCTAAATCATGTATATCACAAGTATTTGAAGTTAAACCATTTGATTCCCATGGTTTTGAAGCTAAGCTTTCTACTTCGCTTTGATTTGAAGCTAAATCATGTGTTTCGCATGGATTTGAAGCTAACTCGATTGTTTCGCATGGTGTTGAAGCTAAATCATGTATATCACAAGTATTTGAAGCTAAACCATTTGTTACGCATGGATTCGAAGATCAGCCTTCTACTTAGCATTGATTTGAAGCTAAATCATGTGTTTCGCATGGATTTGAAGCTAACTCGTTTGTTTCGCATGCAGTTGAAGCTGAATCATGTATGTCACAAGTATTTGAAGCTAAACTATTCGTTTCGCATGGATTCGAAGATAAGCCTTCCACTTCGCATTGATTTGAAGATAAATCATGTGTTTCGCTTGGATTTGAATATAATTCATTTGTTTCGCATGCTGTTGAAGCTAACTCAAGTGTATCAAAAGTATTTGAAGCTAAACCATTTGCTTCGCATGGATTCGAAGATCAGCCATCTACTTCGCATTTATTTGAAGCTAAATCATGTGTTCCGCATGGATTTTAAGCTAACTCGTTTGTTTCGCATGCAGTTGAAGCTAAATCATGTATATCACAAGTATTTGAAGCTAAACCATTTGTTACGCATGGATTCGAAGATCAGCCTTCTACTTAGCATTGATTTGAAGCTAAATCATGCGTTTCGCATGGATTTGAAGCTAACTCGTTTTTTTCGCATGCAGTTGTAGCTAAATCATGTATATCACAAGTATATGAAGCTAAACCATTTGTTTCGCATGGATTCGAAGATAAGCCTTCTACTTCGCATTGATTTTAATCTAAATCATGTGTTTTGAATGGATGTAAAGCTAACTCGTTTGTTTCGCATGCAGTTGAAGCTGAATCATGTATATCACAAGTATTTGAAGCTAAACCATTTGTTTCGCATGGATTCGAAGATAAGCCTTCTACTTCGCATTGATTTTAATCTAAATCATGTGTTTCGCATGGATTTGAAGCTAAGTCGTTTGTTTCGCATGCAGTTGAAGCTGAATCATGTATATCACAAGTATTTGAAGCTAAACTATTCGTTTCGCATGGATTCGAAGATAAACCTTCCACTTCGCATTGATTTGAAGATAAATCATGTGTTTCGCTTGGATTTGAATATAACTCATTTGTTTCGCATGCTGTTGAAGCTAACTCAAGTGTATCAAAAGTATTTGAAGCTAAACCATTTGCTTCGCATGGATTCGAAGATCAGCCTTCTACTTAGCATTGATTTGATGCTAAATCATGTGTTTCGCATGGATTTGAAGCTAACTCGTTTGTTTCGCATGCTGTTGAAGCTAAATCATGAATATCACAAGTATTTGAATCTAAACCATTTGTTTCGCATTTATTCGAAGATAAGCCATCTACTTCGCATTGATTTGAGGCTAAATCATGTGTTTCGCTTGGTTTTGAAGCTAACTCGTTTTTTTCGCATGCAGTTGTATCTAAATCATGTATATCACAAGTATTTGAAGCTAAACCATTTGTTTCGCATGGATTCGAAGATAAGCCTTCTACTTCGCATTGATTTTAATCTAAATCATGTGTTTCGCATGGATTTGAAGCTAACTCGTTTGTTTCGCATGCAGTTGAAGCTGAATCATGTATATCACAAGTATTTGAAGCTAAACTATTCGTTTCGCATGGATTCGAAGATAAGCCTTCCACTTCGCATTGATTTGAAGATAAATCATGTGTTTCGCTTGGATTTGAATATAACTCATTTGTTTCGCATGCTGTTGAAGCCATCTCAAGTGTATCAAAAGTATTTGAAGCTAAGCCATTTGTTTCGCATGGATTCGAAGATCAGCCATCTACTTCGCATTGATTTGAAGCTAAATCATGTGTTCCGCATGGATTTTAAGCTAACTCGTTTGTTTCGCATGCAGTTGAAGCTAAATCATGTATATCACAAGTATTTGAAGCTAAACCATTTGATTCCCTTGGTTTTGAAGCTAAGCTTTCTACTTCGCATTGATTTGAAGATAAATCATGTGTTTCGCTTGGATTTGAAGATAACTCATTTGTTTCGCATGCTGTTGAAGCTAAATCATGTATATCACAAGTATTTGAAGCTAAACCATTTGTTTCGCATGGATTCGAAGATAAGCCTTCTACTTCGCATTGATTTTAATCTAAATCATGCGTTTCGCATGGATTTGAAGCTAACTCGTTTGTTTCGCATGCAGTTGAAGCTGAATCATGTATATCACAAGTATTTGAAGCTAAACTATTCGTTTCTCATGGATTCGAAGATAAGCCTTCCACTTCGCATTGATTTGAAGATAAATCATGTGTTTCGCTTGGATTTGAATATAACTCATTTGTTTCGCATGCTGTTGAAGCTAACTCAAGTGTATCAAAAGTATTTTAAGCTAAACCATTTGCTTCGCATGGATTCGAAGATCAGCCATCTACTTCGCAATTTATTTGAAGCTAAATCATGTGTTCCGCATGGATTTTAAGCTAACTCGTTTGTTTCGCATGCAGTTGAAGCTGAATCATGTATATCACAAGTATTTGAAGCTAAACTATTCGTTTCGCATGGATTCGAAGATAAGCCTTCCACTTCGCATTAATGTGAAGCTAAACCATGTGTTTCGCATGGATTATAAGCTAACTCGTTTGTTTCGCATGCAGTTGTATCTAAATCATGTATATCACAAGTATTTGAAGCTAAACCATTTGTTTCGCATGGATTCGAAGATAAGCCTTCTACTTCGCATTGATTTTAATCTAAATCATGTGTTTCGCATGGATTTGAAGCTAACTCGTTTGTTACGCATGCAGTTGAAGCTGAATCATGTATGTCACAAGTATTTGAAGCTAAACTATTCGTTTCGCATGGATTCGAAGATAAGCCTTCCACTTCGCATTGATTTGAAGATAAATCATGTGTTTCGCTTGGATTTGAATATAATTCATTTGTTTCGCATGCTGTTGAAGCTAACTCAAGTGTATCAAAAGTATTTGAAGCTAAACCATTTGCTTCGCATGGATTCGAAGATCAGCCATCTACTTCGCATTTATTTGAAGCTAAATCATGTGTTCCGCATGGATTTTAAGCTAACTCGTTTGTTTCGCATGCAGTTGAAGCTAAATCATGTATATCACAAGTATTTGAAGTTAAACCATTTGATTCCCATGGTTTTGAAGCTAAGCTTTCTACTTCGCATTGATTTGAAGCTAAATCATGTGTTTCGCATGGATTTGAAGCTAACTCGATTGTTTCGCATGGTGTTGAAGCTAAATCACGTATATCACAAGTATTTGAAGCTAAACCATTTGTTACGCATGGATTCGAAGATCAGCCTTCTACTTAGCATTGAGTTGAAGCTAAATCATGTGTTCCGCATGGATTTGAAGCTAACTCGTTTGTTTCGCATGCTGTTGAAGCTAAAACATGTATATCACAAGTATTTGAATCTAAACCATTTCTTTCGCATTTATTCAAAGATAAGCCATCTACTTCGCATTGATTTGAGGCTAAATCATGTGTTTCACTTGGTTTTGAAGCTAACTCGTTTTTTTCGCATGCAGTTGTAGCTAAATCATGTATATCACAAGTATTTGAAGCTAGACCATTTGTTTCGCATGGATTCGAAGATAACCCTTCTAATTCGCATTGATATGAGGCTAAATCATGAGTTTCGCTTGGATTTGAAGCTAACTCGTTTTTTTCGCTAGTAGTTGAAGCTAAACCATGCATATCACAAGTATTTGAAGCTAAACCATTTGTTACGCATGGATTCGAAGATCAGCCTTCTACTTAGCATTGAGTTGAAGCTAAATCATGTGTTCCGCATGGATTTGAAGCTAACTCGTTTGTTTCGCATGCTGTTGAAGCTAAAACATGTATATCACAAGTATTTGAATCTAAACCATTTCTTTCGCATTTATTCAAAGATAAGCCATCTACTTCGCATTGATTTGAGGCTAAATCATGTGTTTCACTTGGTTTTGAAGCTAACTCGTTTTTTTCGCATGCAGTTGTAGCTAAATCATGTATATCACAAGTATTTGAAGCTAGACCATTTGTTTCGCATGGATTCGAAGATAACCCTTCTAATTCGCATTGATATGAGGCTAAATCATGAGTTTCGCTTGGATTTGAAGCTAACTCGTTTTTTTCGCTAGTAGTTGAAGCTAAACCATGCATATCACAAGTATTTGAAGCTAAACCATTTGGTTCGCATTTATTCGAAGCTAAGCCTTCTACTTCGCATTGATTTGAGGCTATATCATGTGTTTCGCTTGGTTTTGAAGCTAACTCGTTTTTTTCGCATGCAGTTGTATCTAAATCATGTATATCACAAGTATTTGCAGCTAAACCATTTGTTACGCATGGATTCGAAGATCAGCCTTCTACTTCGCATTGATTTGAAGCTAAATCATCTGTTTCGCATGGACTTGAAGCTATCTCGTTTGTTTCGCATGCTGTTGAAGCTAAATCATATATATCACAAGTATTTGAAGCTAAACCATTTCTTTCGCATTTATTCGAAAGCTAAGCCTGCTACTTCGCCTTGATTTGAGGCTAAATCATGTGTTTCGCTTGGTTTTGAAGCTAACTCGTTTGTTTCGCATGCTGGTGAAGCAAAATCATGTATGTCACAAGTATTTGAAGCTATATCATACGTTTCGCATGGATTCCAAGACAACCCTTCTAATTCGCATTGATTTGAAGCAAAATCATGTGTTTCGCATGGATTTGAAGCTAACTCGATTGTTTCGCATGGTGTTGAAGCTAAATCATGTATATCACAAGTATTTGAAGCTAAACCATTTGTTTCGCATGGATTCGAAGATAAGCCTTCTACTTCGCATTGATTTTAATCTAAATCATATGTTTCGCATGGATTTAAAGCTAACTCGTTTGTTTCGCATGCAGTTGAAGCTGAATCATGTATATCACAAGTATTTGAAACTAAACTATTCGTTTCGCATGGATTCGAAGATAAGCCTTCCACTTCGCATTGATTTAATGCTAAATCATGTGTTTCGCAAGGATTTGAAGCTAACTCGTTTGTTTCGCATGCTGTTGAAGCTAAATCATGTATATCACAATTATTTGAAGCTAAACCATTTGCTTCACATGGATTCGAAGATCAGCCTTCTACTTCGCATTGATTTGATGCTAAATCATGTGTTTCGCATGGATTTGAAGCTAACTCGTTTGTTTCGCATGGTGTTGAAGCTAAATCACGTATATCACAAGTATTTGAAGCTAAACCATTTGTTACGCATGGATTCGAAGATCAGCCTTCTACTTAGCATTGATTTGAAGCTAAATCATGTGTTTCGCATGGATTTGAAGCTAACTCGATTGTTTCGCATGGTTTTGAAGCTAAATCACGTATATCACAAGTATTTGAAGCTAAACCATTTGTTACGCATGGATTCGAAGATCAGCCTTCTACTTAGCATTGATTTGAAGCTAAATCATGTGTTTCGCATGGATTTGAGGCTAACTCGTTTTTTTCGCATGCAGTTGTAGCTAAATCATGTATATCACAAGTATTTGAAGCTAAACCATTTGTTTCGCATGGATTCGAAGATAAGCCTTCTACTTCGCATTGATTTTAATCTAAATCATGTGTTTTGAATGGATGTAAAGCTAACTCGTTTGTTTCGCATGCAGTTGAAGCTGAATCATGTATATCACAAGTATTTGAAACTAAACTATTCGTTTCGCATGGATTCGAAGATAAGCCTTCTACTTCGCATTGAGTTGAAGCTAAATCATGTGTTCCGCATGGATTTGAAGCTAACTCGTTTGTTTCGCATGCTGTTGAAGCTAAAACATGTATATCACAAGTATTTGAATCTAAACCATTTCTTTCGCATTTATTCAAAGATAAGCCATCTACTTCGCATTGATTTGAGGCTAAATCATGTGTTTCACTTGGTTTTGAAGTTAACTCGTTTTTTTCGCATGCAGTTGTATCTAAATCATGTATATCACAAGTATTTGAAGCTAAACCATTTGTTTCGCATGGATTCGAAGATAAGCCTTCTACTTCGCATTGATTTTAATCTAAATCATGTGTTTCGCATGGATTTGAAGCTAACTCGTTTGTTTCGCATGCAGTTGAAGCTGAATCATGTATATCACAAGTATTTGAAGCTAAACTATTCGTTTCGCATAGATTCGAAGATAAGCCTTCCACTTCGCATTGATTTGAAGATAAATCATGTGTTTCGCTTGGATTTGAATATAACTCATTTGTTTCGCATGCTGTTGAAGCTAACTCAAGTGTATCAAAAGTATTTGAAGCTAAACCATTTGCTTCGCATGGATTCGAAGATCAGCCTTCTACTTAGCATTGATTTGATGCTAAATCATGTGTTTCGCATGGATTTGAAGCTAACTCGTTTGTTTCGCATGCTGTTGAAGCTAAATCATGAATATCACAAGTATTTGAATCTAAACCATTTGTTTCGCATTTATTCGAAGATAAGCCATCTACTTCGCATTGATTTGAGGCTAAATCATGTGTTTCGCTTGGTTTTTAAGCTAACTCGTTTTTTTCGCATGCAGTTGTAGCTAAATCATGTATATCACAAGTATTTGAAGCTAAACCATTTGTTTCGCATGGATTCGAAGATAAGCCTTCTACTTCGCATTGATTTTAATCTAAATCATGTGTTTCGCATGGATTTAAAGCTAACTCGTTTGTTTCGCATGCAGTTGAAGCTGAATCATGTATATCACAAGTATTTGAAACTAAACTATTCGTTTCGCATGGATTCGAAGATAAGCCTTCCACTTCGCATTGATTTAATGCTAAATCATGTGTTTCGCAAGGATTTGAAGCTAACTCGTTTGTTTCGCATGCTGTTGAATCTAAATCATGTATATCACAATTATTTGAAGCTAAACCATTTGCTTCACATGGATTCAAAGATCAGCCTTCTACTTCGCATTGATTTGATGCTAAATCATGTGTTTCGCATGGATTTGAAGCTAACTCGTTTGTTTCGCATGCTGTTGAAGCTAAATTATGTATATCACAAGTATTTGAAGCTATATAATACGTTTCGCATGGATTCGAAGATAACCCTTCTAATTCGCATTGATTTGAATCTAAATCATATGTTTCGCATGGATTTGAAGCTAACTCGTTTGTTTCGCAGGCTGTTGAAGCTAAATCATGTAATCAAAAGTATTTGCAGCTAAACCATTTGTTACGCATGGATTCGAAGATCAGCCTTCTACTTCGCATTGATTTGAAGCTAAATCATGTGTTTCCTATGATTTTGAATCTAACTCGTTTATTTCGCATGCTGTTGAAGCTAAATCATGTATATCACAAGTATAAGAAGCTAATCCGTTTGTTTCGCATGGATTCGAAGATAAGCCTTCTACTTCGCATTGATTTGAAGCTAAATCATGTGTTTCGCATGGATCTGAATCTAACTCGTTTGTTTCCTATGTTGTTGAAGCTAAATCATGTATATCACAAGTATTTGAAGCTATATCATTTGTTTCGCATGGATTCGAAGATAACCCTTCTAATTCGCATTGATTTGAGGCTAAATCATGATTTTCGCTTGGATTTGAAGCTAACTCGTTTTTTTCGCTAGTAGTTGAAGCTAAACCATGCATATCACAAGTATTTGAAGCTAAACCATTTGGTTCGCATTTATTCGAAGCTAAGCCTTCTACTTCGCATTGATTTGAGGCTAAATCATGTGTTTCGCTTGGTTTTGAAGCTAACTCGTTTGTTTCGCATGCAGTTGAAGCTGAATCATGTATATCACAAGTATTTGAAGCTAAACTATTCGTTTCGCATGGTTTCGAAGATAAGCCTTCCACTTCGCATTAATGTGAAGCTAAACCATGTGTTTCGCATGGATTATAAGCTAACTCGTTTGTTTCGCATGCAGTTGTATCTAAATCATGTATATCACAAGTATTTGAAGCTAAACCATTTGTTTCGCATGGATTCGAAGATAAGCCTTCTACTTCGCATTGATTTTAATCTAAATCATGTGTTTCGCATGGATTTGAAGCTAACTCGTTTGTTTCGCATGCAGTTGAAGCTGAATCATGTATGTCACAAGTATTTGAAGCTAAACTATTCGTTTCGCATGGATTCGAAGATAAGCCTTCCACTTCGCATTGATTTGAAGATAAATCATGTGTTTCGCTTGGATTTGAATATAATTCATTTGTTTCGCATGCTGTTGAAGCTAACTCAAGTGTATCAAAAGTATTTGAAGCTAAACCATTTGCTTCGCATGGATTCGAAGATCAGCCATCTACTTCGCATTGATTTTAATCTAAATCATGTGTTTCGCATGGATTTGAAGCTAACTCGTTTGTTTCGCATGCAGTTGAAGCTAAATCATGTATATCACAAGTATTTGAAGTTAAACCATTTGATTCCCATGGTTTTGAAGCTAAGCTTTCTACTTCGCATTGATTTGAAGCTAAATCATGTGTTTCGCATGGATTTGAAGCTAACTCGATTGTTTCGCATGGTGTTGAAGCTAAATCACGTATATCACAAGTATTTGAAGCTAAACCATTTGTTACGCATGGATTCGAAGATCAGCCTTCTACTTAGCATTGATTTGAAGCTAAATCATGTGTTTCGCATGGATTTGAAGCTAACTCGTTTTTTTCGCATGCAGTTGTAGCTAAATCATGTATATCACAAGTATTTGAAGCTAAACCATTTGTTTCGCATGGATTCGAAGATAAGCCTTCTACTTCGCATTGATTTTAATCTAAATCATGTGTTTTGAATGGATGTAAAGCTAACTCGTTTGTTTCGCATGCAGTTGAAGCTGAATCATGTATATCACAAGTATTTGAAACTAAACTATTCGTTTCGCATGGATTCGAAGATAAGCCTTCTACTTCGCATTGAGTTGAAGCTAATTCATGTGTTCCGCATGGATTTGAAGCTAACTCGTTTGTTTCGCATGCTGTTGTAGCTAAATCATGTATATCACAAGTATTTGAAGCTAGACCATTTGTTTCGCATGGATTCGAAGATAACCCTTCTAATTCGCATTGATTTGAAGCTAAATCATGAGTTTCGCTTGGATTTGAAGCTAACTCGTTTTTTTCGCTAGTAGTTGAAGCTAAACCATGCATATCACAAGTATTTGAAGCTAAACCATTTGGTTCGCATTTATTCGAAGTGATTTGAGGCTATATCATGTGTTTCGCTTGGTTTTGAAGCTAACTCGTTTTTTTCGCATGCAGTTGTATCTAAATCATGTATATCATAAGTATTTGAAGCTAAACCATTTGTTTCGCATGGATTCGAAGATAAGCCTTCTACTTCGCATTGATTTTAATCTAAATCATATGTTTCGCATGGATTTGAAGCTAACTCGTTTGTTTCGCATGCAGTTGAAGCTGAATCATGTATATCACAAGTATTTGAAGCTAAACTATTCGTTTCGCATGGATTCGAAGATAAGCCTTCCACTTCGCATTGATTTGAAGATAAATCATGTGTTTCGCTTGGATTTGAATATAACTCATTTGTTTCGCATGCTGTTGAAGCTAACTCAAGTGTATCAAAAGTATTTGAAGCTAAACCATTTGCTTCGCATGGATTCGAAGATCAGCCATCTACTTCGCATTTATTTGAAGCTAAATCATGTGTTCCGCATGGATTTTAAGCTAACTCGTTTGTTTCGCATGCAGTTGAAGCTAAATCATGTATATCACAAGTATTTGAAGCTATATCATTTGTTTCGTATGGATTCGAAGATAACCCTTCTAATTCGCATTGAATTTGAGGTTAAATCATGAGTTTCGCTTGGTTTTGAAGCTAACTCGTTTTTTTCGCATGCAGTTGTATCTAAATCATGTATATCACAAGTATTTGAAGCTACACCATTTGTTTTTCATGGATTCGAAGATACGCCTTCTACTTCGCATTGATTTTAATCTAAATCATGTGTTTCGCATGGATTTGAAGCTAACTCGTTTGTTTCGCAAGCAGTTCAAGCTGAATCGTGTATATCACAAGTATTTGTAGCTAAACTATTCGTTTCGCATGGATTCGAAGATAAGCCTTCCACTTCGCATTGATTTGAAGATAAATCATGTGTTTCGCTTGTATTTGAATATAACTCATTTGTTTCGCATGCTGTTGAAGCTAAATCATGTATATCACAAGTATTTGAAGCTAAACCATTTGCTTCGCATGGATTCGAAGATCAGCCTTCTACTTCGCATTGATTTGATGCTAAATCATGTGTTTCGCATGGATTTGATGCTAACTCGTTTGTTTCGCATGCTGTTGAAGCTAAATCATGTATATCACAAGTATTTGAAGCTAAACCATTTGTTACGCATGGATTCGAAGATCAGCCTTCTACTTCGCATTGATTTGATGCTAAATCATGTGTTTCGCATGGATTTGAAGCTAACGCGTTTGTTTCGCATGCTGTTGAAGCTAAATCATGTATATCACAAGTATTTGAAGCTAAACCATTTGTTACGCATGGATTCGAAGATCAGCCTTCTACTTCGCATTGATTTGATGCTAAATCATGTGTTTCGCATGGATTTGAAGCTAACGCGTTTGTTTCGCATGCTGTTGAAGCTAAATCATGTATATCACAAGTATTTGAAGCTAAACCAGTTGTATCGCATGGGATCAAAGATAAGCCTCCTACTTCGCATTGGTTTGAAGCTAAATCATGTGTTTCGCATGGATTTGAAGCTAACTCGTTTGTTTCGCATGCTGTTGAAGCTAAATCATATATATCACAAGTATTTGAAGCTAAACCATTTTTTTCGCATTTATTCGAAGCTAAGCCTTCTACTTCGCATTGATTTGAGGCTAAATCATGTGTTTCGCTTGGTTTTGAAGCTAACTCGTTTGTTTCGCATGCTGTTGAAGCTAAATCATGTATATCACAAGTATTTGAAGCTATATCATACGTTTCGCATGGATTCCAAGATAACCCTCCTAATTCGCATAGATTTGAAGATAAATCATGTGTTTCGCTTGGATTTGAATATAACTCATTTGTTTCGCATGCTGTTGAAGCTAAATCATGTATATCACAAGTATTTGAAGCTAAACCATTTGCTTCGCATGGATTCGAAGATCAGCCTTCTACTTCGCATTGATTTGATGCTAAATCATGTGTTTCGCATGGATTTGAAGCTAACTCGTTTGTTTCGCATGCTGTTGAATCTAAATCATGTATATCACAAGTATATGAAGCTATATCATACGTTTCGCATGGATTCCAAGATAACCCTTCTAATTCGCATTGATTTGAATCTAAATCATGTGTTTCGCATGGATTTGAAGCTAACTCGTTTGTTTCGCATGCTGTTGAAGCTAAATCATGTATATCACAAGTATTTGCAGCTAAACCATTTGTTACGCATGGATTCGAAGATCAGCCTTCTACTTCGCATTGATTTGAAGCTAAATCATCTGTTTCGCATGGATTTGAAGCTATCTCGTTTGTTTCGCATGCTGTTGAAGCTAAATCATATATATCATATGTATTTGAAGCTGAACCATTTCTTTCGCATTTAATCGAAAGCTAAGCCTTCTACTTCGCATTGATTTGAGGCTAAATCATGAGTTTCGCTTGGATTTGAAGCTAACTCGTTTTTTTCGCTAGTAGTTGAAGCTAAACCATGCATATCACAAGTATTTGAAGCTAAACCATTTGGTTCGCATTTATTCGAAGCTAAGCCTTCTACTTCGCATTGATTTGAGGCTAAATCATGTGTTTCGCTTGGTTTTGAAGATAACTCGTTTTTTTCGCATGCAGTTGTATCTAAATCATGTATATCACAAGTATTTGAAGCTAAACCATTTGTTTCGCATGGATTCGAAGATAAGCCTTCTACTTCGCATTGATTTTAATCTAAATCATGTGTTTCGCATGGATTTGAAGCTAACTCGTTTGTTTCGCATGCAGTTGAAGCTGAATCATGTATATCACAAGTATTTGAAGCTAAACTATTCGTTTCGCATGGATTCGAAGATAAGCCTTCCACTTCGCATTGATTTGAAGATAAATCATGTGTTTCGCTTGGATTTGAATATAACTCATTTGTTTCGCATGCTGTTGAAGCTAAATCATATATATCACAAGTATTTGAAGCTAAACCATTTGTTTCGCATTTATTCGAAGCTAAGCCTTCTACTTCGCATTGATTTGAGGCTAAATCATGTGTTTCGCTTGGTTTTGAAGCTAACTCGTTTGTTTCGCATGCTGTTGAAGCTAAATCATGTATATCACAAGTATTTGAAGCTATATCATACGTTTCGCATGGATTCCAAGATAACCCTCCTAATTCGCATAGATTTGAAGATAAATCATGTGTTTCGCTTGGATTTGAATATAACTCATTTGTTTCGCATGCTGTTGAAGCTAAATCATGTATATCACAAGTATTTGAAGCTAAACCATTTGCTTCGCATGGATTCGAAGATCAGCCTTCTACTTCGCATTGATTTGATGCTAAATCATGTGTTTCGCATGGATTTGAAGCTAACTCGTTTGTTTCGCATGCTGTTGAATCTAAATCTTGTATATCACAAGTATATGAAGCTATATCATACGTTTCGCATGGATTCGAAGATAACCCTTCTAATTCGCATTGATTTGAATCTAAATCATGTGTTTCGCATGGATTTGAAGCTAACTCGTTTGTTTCGCATGCTGTTGAAGCTAAATCATGTATATCACAAGTATTTGCAGCTAAACCATTTGTTACGCATGGATTCGAAGATCAGCCTTCTACTTCGCATTGATTTGAAGCTAAATCATCTGTTTCGCATGGATTTGAAGCTATCTCGTTTGTTTCGCATGCTGTTGAAGCTAAATCATATATATCATATGTATTTGAAGCTGAACCATTTCTTTCGCATTTAATCGAAAGCTAAGCCTTCTACTTCGCATTGATTTGAGGCTAAATCATGTGTTTCGCTTGGTTTTGAAGCTAACTCGTTTTTTTCGCATGCTGTTGAAGCAAAATCATGTATATCACAAGTATTTGAATCTAAACCATTTGTTTCGCATTTATTCGAAGATAAGCCATTTACTTCGCATTGATTTGAGGCTAAATCATGTGTTTCTCTTGGTTTTGAAGCTAACTCGTTTTTTTCGCATGCAACTGTAGCTAAATCATGTATATCACAAGTATTTCAAGCTAAACCATTTGTTTCGCATGGATTCGAAGATATCCCTTCTAATTCACATTGATTTGAGGCTAAATCATGAGTTTCGCTTGGATTTGAAGCTAACTCGTTTTTTTCGCTAGTAGTTGAAGCTAAACCATGCATATCACAAGTATTTGAAGCTAAACCATTTGGATCGCATTTATTCGAAGCTAAGCCTTCTACTTCGCATTGATTTGAGGCTAAATCATGTGTTTCGCTTGGTTTTGAAGCTAACTCGTTTTTTTCGCATGCAGTTGTATCTAAATCATGTATATCACAAGTATTTGAAGCTAAACCATTTGTTTCGCATGGATTCGAAGATAAGCCTTCTACTTCGCATTGATTTTAATCTAAATCATGTGTTTCGCATGGATTTGAAGCTAACTCGTTTGTTTCGCATGCAGTTGAAGCTGAATCATGTATATCACAAGTATTTGAAGCTAAACCATTTGGTTCGCATTCATTCGAAGATAAGCCTTCAACTTCGCATTGATTTGAGGCTAAATCATGTGTTTCGCTTGGTTTTGAAGCTAACTCGTTTTTTTCGCATGCAGTTGTATCTAAATCATGTATATCACAAGTATTTGAAGCTAAACCATTTGTTTCGCATGGATTCGAAGATAAGCCTTCTACTTCGCATTGATTTTAATCTAAATCATGTGTTTCGCATGGATTTGAAGCTAACTCGTTTGTTTCGCATGCAGTTGAAGCTGAATCATGTATATCACAAGTATTTGAAGCTAAACTATTCGTTTCGCATGGATTCGAAGATAAGCCTTCCACTTCGCATTGATTTGAAGATAAATCATGTGTTTCGCTTGGATTTGAATATAACTCATTTGTTTCGCATGCTGTTGAAGCTAAATCATATATATCACAAGTATTTGAAGCTAAACCATTTGTTTCGCATTTATTCGAAGCTAAGCCTTCTACTTCGCATTGATTTGAGGCTAAATCATGTGTTTCGCTTGGTTTTGAAGCTAACTCGTTTGTTTCGCATGCTGTTGAAGCTAAATCATGTATATCACAAGTATTTGAAGCTATATCATACGTTTCGCATGGATTCCAAGATAACCCTCCTAATTCGCATAGATTTGAAGATAAATCATGTGTTTCGCTTGGATTTGAATATAACTCATTTGTTTCGCATGCTGTTGAAGCTAAATCATGTATATCACAAGTATTTGAAGCTAAACCATTTGCTTCGCATGGATTCGAAGATCAGCCTTCTACTTCGCATTGATTTGATGCTAAATCATGTGTTTCGCATGGATTTGAAGCTAACTCGTTTGTTTCGCATGCTGTTGAATCTAAATCTTGTATATCACAAGTATATGAAGCTATATCATACGTTTCGCATGGATTCGAAGATAACCCTTCTAATTCGCATTGATTTGAATCTAAATCATGTGTTTCGCATGGATTTGAAGCTAACTCGTTTGTTTCGCATGCTGTTGAAGCTAAATCATGTATATCACAAGTATTTGCAGCTGAACCATTTGTTACGCATGGATTCGAAGATCAGCCTTCTACTTCGCATTGATTTGAAGCTAAATCATCTGTTTCGCATGGATTTGAAGCTATCTCGTTTGTTTCGCATGCTGTTGAAGCTAAATCATATATATCATATGTATTTGAAGCTGAACCATTTCTTTCGCATTTAATCGAAAGCTAAGCCTTCTACTTCGCATTGATTTGAGGCTAAATCATGTGTTTCGCTTGGTTTTGAAGCTAACTCGTTTTTTTCGCATGCTGTTGAAGCAAAATCATGTATATCACAAGTATTTGAATCTAAACCATTTGTTTCGCATTTATTCGAAGATAAGCCATCTACTTCGCATTGATTTGAGGCTAAATCATGTGTTTCTCTTGGTTTTGAAGCTAACTCGTTTTTTTCGCATGCAACTGTAGCTAAATCATGTATATCACAAGTATTTGAAGCTAAACCATTTGTTTCGCATGGATTCGAAGATATCCCTTCTAATTCGCATTGATTTGAGGCTAAATCATGAGTTTCGCTTGGATTTGAAGCTAACTCGTTTTTTTCGCTAGTAGTTGAAGCTAAACCATGCATATCACAAGTATTTGAAGCTAAACCATTTGGTTCGCATTTATTCGAAGCTAAGCCTTCTACTTCGCATTGATTTGAGGCTAAATCATGTGTTTCGCTTGGTTTTGAAGATAACTCGTTTTTTTCGCATGCAGTTGTATCTAAATCATGTATATCACAAGTATTTGAAGCTAAACCATTTGTTTCGCATGGATTCGAAGATAAGCCTTCTACTTCGCATTGATTTTAATCTAAATCATGTGTTTCGCATGGATTTGAAGCTAACTCGTTTGTTTCGCATGCAGTTGAAGCTGAATCATGTATATCACAAGTATTTGAAGCTAAACTATTCGTTTCGCATGGATTCGAAGATAAGCCTTCCACTTCGCATTGATTTGAAGATAAATCATGTGTTTCGCTTGGATTTGAATATAACTCATTTGTTTCGCATGCTGTTGAAGCTAAATCATATATATCACAAGTATTTGAAGCTAAACCATTTGTTTCGCATTTATTCGAAGCTAAGCCTTCTACTTCGCATTGATTTGAGGCTAAATCATGTGTTTCGCTTGGTTTTGAAGCTAACTCGTTTGTTTCGCATGCTGTTGAAGCTAAATCATGTATATCACAAGTATTTGAAGCTATATCATACGTTTCGCATGGATTCCAAGATAACCCTCCTAATTCGCATAGATTTGAAGATAAATCATGTGTTTCGCTTGGATTTGAATATAACTCATTTGTTTCGCATGCTGTTGAAGCTAAATCATGTATATCACAAGTATTTGAAGCTAAACCATTTGCTTCGCATGGATTCGAAGATCAGCCTTCTACTTCGCATTGATTTGATGCTAAATCATGTGTTTCGCATGGATTTGAAGCTAACTCGTTTGTTTCGCATGCTGTTGAATCTAAATCTTGTATATCACAAGTATATGAAGCTATATCATACGTTTCGCATGGATTCGAAGATAACCCTTCTAATTCGCATTGATTTGAATCTAAATCATGTGTTTCGCATGGATTTGAAGCTAACTCGTTTGTTTCGCATGCTGTTGAAGCTAAATCATGTATATCACAAGTATTTGCAGCTAAACCATTTGTTACGCATGGATTCGAAGATCAGCCTTCTACTTCGCATTGATTTGAAGCTAAATCATCTGTTTCGCATGGATTTGAAGCTATCTCGTTTGTTTCGCATGCTGTTGAAGCTAAATCATATATATCATATGTATTTGAAGCTGAACCATTTCTTTCGCATTTAATCGAAAGCTAAGCCTTCTACTTCGCATTGATTTGAGGCTAAATCATGTGTTTCGCTTGGTTTTGAAGCTAACTCGTTTTTTTCGCATGCTGTTGAAGCAAAATCATGTATATCACAAGTATTTGAATCTAAACCATTTGTTTCGCATTTATTCGAAGATAAGCCATTTACTTCGCATTGATTTGAGGCTAAATCATGTGTTTCTCTTGGTTTTGAAGCTAACTCGTTTTTTTCGCATGCAACTGTAGCTAAATCATGTATATCACAAGTATTTCAAGCTAAACCATTTGTTTCGCATGGATTCGAAGATATCCCTTCTAATTCGCATTGATTTGAGGCTAAATCATGAGTTTCGCTTGGATTTGAAGCTAACTCGTTTTTTTTTTTTTCGCTAGTAGTTGAAGCTAAACCATGCATATCACAAGTATTTGAAGCTAAACCATTTGGATCGCATTTATTCGAAGCTAAGCCTTCTACTTCGCATTGATTTGAGGCTAAATCATGTGTTTCGCTTGGTTTTGAAGCTAACTCGTTTTTTTCGCATGCAGTTGTATCTAAATCATGTATATCACAAGTATTTGAAGCTAAACCATTTGTTTCGCATGGATTCGAAGATAAGCCTTCTACTTCGCATTGATTTTAATCTAAATCATGTGTTTCGCATGGATTTGAAGCTAACTCGTTTGTTTCGCATGCAGTTGAAGCTGAATCATGTATATCACAAGTATTTGAAGCTAAACTATTCGTTTCGCATGGATTCGAAGATAAGCCTTCCACTTCGCATTGATTTGAAGATAAATCATGTGTTTCGCTTGGATTTGAATATAACTCATTTGTTTCGCATGCTGTTGAAGCTAACTCAAGTGTATCAAAAGTATTTGAAGCTAAACCATTTGCTTCGCATGGATTCGAAGATCAGCCATCTACTTCGCATTTATTTGAAGCTAAATCATGTGCTCCGCATGGATTTTAAGCTAACTCGTTTGTTTCGCATGCAGTTGAAGCTAAATCATGTATATCACAAGTATTTGAAGCTATATCATTTGTTTCGCATGGATTCGAAGATAACCCTTCTAATTCGCATTGATTTGAGGCTAAATCATGAGTTTCGCTTGGATTTGAAGCTAACTCGTTTTTTTCGCTAGTAGTTGAAGCTAAATCATGCATATCACAAGTATTTGAAGCTAAACCATTTGGTTCGCATTCATTCGAAGCTAAGCCTTCAACTTCGCATTGATTTGAGGCTAAATCATGTGTTTCGCTTGGTTTTGAAGCTAACTCGTTTTTTTCGCATGCAGTTGTATCTAAATCATGTATATCACAAGTATTTGAAGCTAAACCATTTGTTTCGCATGGATTCGAAGATAAGCCTTCTACTTCGCATTGATTTTAATCTAAATCATGTGTTTCGCATGGATTTGAAGCTAACTCGTTTGTTTCGCATGCAGTTGAAGCTGAATCATGTATATCACAAGTATTTGAAGCTAAACTATTCGTTTCGCATGGATTCGAAGATAAGCCTTCCACTTCGCATTGATTTGAAGATAAATCATGTGTTTCGCTTGGATTTGAATATAACTCATTTGTTTCGCATGCTGTTGAAGCTAAATCATATATATCACAAGTATTTGAAGCTAAACCATTTGTTTCGCATTTATTCGAAGCTAAGCCTTCTACTTCGCATTGATTTGAGGCTAAATCATGTGTTTCGCTTGGTTTTGAAGCTAACTCGTTTGTTTCGCATGCTGTTGAAGCTAAATCATGTATATCACAAGTATTTGAAGCTATATCATACGTTTCGCATGGATTCCAAGATAACCCTCCTAATTCGCATAGATTTGAAGATAAATCATGTGTTTCGCTTGGATTTGAATATAACTCATTTGTTTCGCATGCTGTTGAAGCTAAATCATGTATATCACAAGTATTTGAAGCTAAACCATTTGCTTCGCATGGATTCGAAGATCAGCCTTCTACTTCGCATTGATTTGATGCTAAATCATGTGTTTCGCATGGATTTGAAGCTAACTCGTTTGTTTCGCATGCTGTTGAATCTAAATCTTGTATATCACAAGTATATGAAGCTATATCATACGTTTCGCATGGATTCGAAGATAACCCTTCTAATTCGCATTGATTTGAATCTAAATCATGTGTTTCGCATGGATTTGAAGCTAACTCGTTTGTTTCGCATGCTGTTGAAGCTAAATCATGTATATCACAAGTATTTGCAGCTAAACCATTTGTTACGCATGGATTCGAAGATCAGCCTTCTACTTCGCATTGATTTGAAGCTAAATCATCTGTTTCGCATGGATTTGAAGCTATCTCGTTTGTTTCGCATGCTGTTGAAGCTAAATCATATATATCATATGTATTTGAAGCTGAACCATTTCTTTCGCATTTAATCGAAAGCTAAGCCTTCTACTTCGCATTGATTTGAGGCTAAATCATGTGTTTCGCTTGGTTTTGAAGCTAACTCGTTTTTTTCGCATGCTGTTGAAGCTAAATCATGTATATCACAAGTATTTGAATCTAAACCATTTGTTTCGCATTTATTCGAAGATAAGCCATTTACTTCGCATTGATTTGAGGCTAAATCATGTGTTTCTCTTGGTTTTGAAGCTAACTCGTTTGTTTCGCATGCTGTTGGAGCTAAATCATGTATATCACAAGTATTTGAAGCTAAACCATTTGTTTCGCATGGATTCGAAGATCAGCCTTCTACTTAGCATTGATTTGATGCTAAATCATGTGTTTCGCATGGATTTGAAGCTAACTCGTTTGTTTCGCATGCTGTTGAAGCTAAATCATATATATCACAAGTATTTGAAGCTAAACCATTTGTTTCGCATTTATTCGAAGCTAAGCCTTCTACTTCGCATTGATTTGAAGCTAAATCATGTGTTTCGCATGGATTTGAATCTAACTCGTTTGTTTCGCATGCTGTTGAAGCTAAATCATGTATATCACAAGTATTTGAAGCTATATCATACGTTTCGCATGGATTCCAAGATAACCCTTCTAATTCGCATAGATTTGAAGATAAATCATGTGTTTCGCATGGATTTGAAGCTAAATCATGTGTTTCGCATGGATTTGAAGCTAACTCATTTGTATCGCATGCTGTTGAAGCTAAATCATGTATATCACAAGTATTTGAAGCTAAACCATTTGTATTGCATGGGATCGAAGATAAGCCTCCTACTTCGCATTGATTTGAAGCTAAATCAGGTTTTTCGCATGGATTTGAAGCTAACTCGTTTGTTTCGCATGCTGTTGAAGCTAAATCATATATATCACAAGTATTTGAAGCTAAACCATTTGTTTCGCATTTATTCGATGCTAAGCCTTCTACTTCGCATTGATTTGAGGCTAAATCATGTGTTTCGCTCGGTTTGAAGCTTACTCGTTTGTTTCGCAGGCTGTTGAAGCTAAATCATGTATATCACTAGTATTTGAAGCTATATCATACGTTTCGCATGGATTCCAAGATAACCCTTCTAATTCGCATAGATTTGAAGATAAATCATGTGTTTCGCTTGGATTTGAATATAACTCATTTGTTTCGCATGCTGTTGAAGCTAAATCATGTATATCACAAGTATTTGAAGCTAAACCATTTGTATCGCATGGGATCGAAGATAAGCCTCCTACTTCGCATTGATTTGAAGCTAAATCATGTGTTTCGCATGGATTTGAAGCTAACTCGTTTGTTTCGCATGCTGTTGAAGCTAAATCTTATATATCACAAGTATTTGAAGCTAAACCATTTGTTTCGCATTTATTCGAAGCTAAGCCTTCTACTTCGCATTGATTGAGGCTAAATCATGTGTTTCGCTCGGTTTTGAAGCTAACTCGTTTGTTTCGCATGCTGTTGAAGCTAAATCATGTATATCACAAGTATTTGAAGCTATATCATACGTTTCGCATGGATTCCAAGATAACACTTCTAATTCGCATTGATTTGAAGCTAAATCATGTGTTTCGCATGGATTTGAAGCTAAATCATGTGTTTCGCATGGATTTGAAGCTAACTCGTTTGTTTCGCATGCTGTTGAAGCTAAATCATGTATATCACAAGTATTTGAAGCTAAACCATTTGTTACGCATGGATTCGAAGATCAGCCTTCTACTTCGCATTGATTTGATGCTAAATCATGTGTTTCGCATGGATTTGAAGCTAACTCGTTTGTTTCGCATGCTGTTGAAGCTAAATCATGTATATCACAAGTATTTGAAGCTAAACCATTTGTATTGCATGGGATCGAAGATAAGCCTCCTACTTCGCATTGATTTGAAGCTAAATCATGTGTTTCGCATGGATTTGAAGCTAACTCGTTTGTTACGCATGCTGTGAAGCTAAATCATATATATATCACAAGTATTTGAAGCTAAACCATTTGTTTCGCATTTATTCGAAGCTAAGACTTCTACTTCACATTGATTTGAGGCTAAATCATGTGTTTCGCTCGGTTTTGAAAGCTAACTCGTTTGTTTCGCATGCTGTTGAAGCTAAATCATGTATATCACAAGTATTTGAAGCTATATCATACGTTTCGCATGGATTCCAAGATAAACACTTCTAAATTCGCATTGATTTGAAGCTAAATCATGTGTTTCGCATGGATTTGAAGCTAAATCGTTTGTTTCGCATGCTGTTGAAGCTAAATCATATATCACAAGTATTTCAATCTAAACCATTTGTTACGCATGGATTCGAAGATCAGCCTTCTACTTCGCATTTATTTGATGATAAATCATGTGTTTCGCATGGATTTGAAGCTAACTCGTTTGTTTCGCATGCTGTTGAAGCTAAATCATGTATATCACAAGTATTTGAAGCTAACCATTTGTATCGGATGGGATCGAAGATAAGCCTCCTACTTCGCATTGATTTGAAGCTAAATCATGTGTTTCGCATGGATTTGAAGCTAACTCGTTTGTATCGCATGCAGTTCAAGCTGAATCATGTATATCACAAGTATTTGAAGCTAAACTATTCGTTTCGCATGGATTCGAAGTTAACTCGTTTGTTTCGCATACAGTTGAAGCTAAATCACGTATATCACAAGTATAAGAAGCTAATCCGTTTGTTTCGCATGGATTCGAGATAAGCCTTCTACTTCGCATTGATTGAAGCTAAATCATGTGTTTCGCATGGATTTGAATCTAACTCGTTTATTACGCATGCTGTTGAAGCTAAATCATGTATATCACAAGTATAAGAAGCTAATCCGTTTGTTTCGCATGGATTCGAAGATAAGCCTTCTACTTCGCATTGATTTGAAGCTAAATCATGTGTTTCGCATGGATTTGAATCTAACTCGTTTATTACGCATGCTGTTGAAGCTAAATCATGTATATCACAAGTATAAGAAGCTAATCCGTTTGTTTCGCAATGGATTCGAAGATAACCCTTCTAATTCGCATAGATTTGAAGATAAATCATGTGTTTCGCATGGATTTGAAGCTAAATCATGTGTTTCGCATGGATTTGAAGCTAACTCATTTGTATCGCATGCTGTTGAAGCTAAATCATGTATATCACAAGTATTTGAAGCTAAACCATTTGTATTGCATGGGATCGAAGATAAGCCTCCTACTTCGCATTGATTTGAAGCTAAATCAGGTTTTTCGCATGGATTTGAAGCTAACTCGATTGTTTCGCATGCTGTTGAAGCTAAATCATATATATCACAAGTATTTGAAGCTAAACCATTTGTTTCGCATTTATTCGATGCTAAGCCTTCTACTTCGCATTGATTTGAGGCTAAATCATGTGTTTCGCTCGGTTTTGAAGCTTACTCGTTTGTTTCGCAGGCTGTTGAAGCTAAATCATGTAATCACAAGTATTTGCAGCTAAACCATTTGTTACGCATGGATTCGAAGATCAGCCATCTACTTCGCATTTATTTGAAGCTAAATCATGTGTTCCGCATGGATTTTAAGCTAACTCGTTTGTTTCGCATGCAGTGAAGCTAAATCATGTATATCACAAGTATTTGAAGTTAAACCATTTGATTCCCATGGTTTTGAAGCTAAGCTTTCTACTTCGCATTGATTTGAAGCTAAATCATGTGTTTCGCATGGACTTGAAGCTAACTCGATTGTTTCGCATGGTGTTGAAGCTAAATCATGTATATCACAAGTATTTGAAGCTAAACCATTTGTTACGCATGGATTCGAAGATCAGCCTTCTACTTAGCATTGATTTGAAGCTAAAATCATGCGTTTCGCATGGATTTGAAGCTAACTCGTTTGTTTCGCATGCTGTTGAAGCTAAATCATGTATATCACAAGTATTTGAATCTAAACCATTTTGTTTCGCATTTATTCGAAGCTAAGCCTTCTACTTCGCATTGATTTGAGGCTAAATCATGTGTTTCGCTTGGTTTGAAGCTAACTCGTTTTTTCGCATGCAGTTGTAGCTAAATCATATATATCACAAGTATTTGAAGCTAAACCATTTGTTTCGCATTTATTCGAAGCAGTAAGCCTTCTACTTCGCATTGATTTTGAGGCTAAATCATGTGTTTCGCTCGGTTTTGAAGCTAACTCGTTTGTTTCGCATGCTGTTGAAGCTAAATCATGTATATCACAAGTATTTGAAGCTATATCATACGTTTCGCATGGATTCCAAGATAACACTTCTAATTCGCATTGATTTGAAGCTAAATCATGTGTTTCGCATGGATTTGAAGCTAAATCATGTGTTTCGCATGGATGTAAAGCTAACTCGTTTGTTTCGCATGTAGTTGAAGCCGAATCATGTATATCACAAGTATTTGAAACTAAACCTATTCGTTTCGCATGGATTCGAAGATAAGCCTTCTACTTCGCATTGATTTGATGCTAAATCATGTGTTTCGCAAGATTTTGAAGCCAACTCGTTTGTTTCGCATGCTGTTGAAGCTAACTCAAGTGTATCAAAAGTATTTGAAGCTAAAGCATTTGCTTCGTATGGATTCGAAGATAAGCCTTCTACTTCGCATTGATTTGAGGCTAAATCATGTGTTTTCGCTCGGTTTTTGAAGCTAACTCGTTTGTTCGCATGCTGTGTGAAGCTAAATCATATATATCACAAGTATTTGAAGCTAAACCATTTGTTTCGCATTTATTCGATTCTAAGCCTTCTACTTCGCATTGATTTGAGGCTAAATCATGTGTTTCGCTCGGTTTTGAAGCTTACTCGTTTGTTTCGCAGGCTGTTGAAGCTAAATCATGTAATCACAAGTATTTGCAGCTAAACCATTTGTTACGCATGGATTCGAAGATCATCCATCTACTTCGCATTTATTTGAAGCTAAATCATGTGTTCCGCATGGATTTTAAGCTAACTCGTTTGTTTCGCATGCAGTTGAAGCTAAATCATGTATATCACAAGTATTTGAAGTTAAACCATTTGATTCCCATGGTTTTGAAGCTAAGCTTTCTACTTCGCATTGATTTGAAGCTAAATCATGTGTTTCGCATGGACTTGAAGCTAACTCGATTGTTTCGCATGGTGTTGAAGCTAAATCATGTATATCACAAGTATTTGAAGCTAAACCATTTGTTACGCATGGATTCGAAGATCAGCCTTCTACTTAGCATTGATTTGAAGCTAAATCATGTGTTTCGCATGGATTTGAAGCTAACTCGTTTGTTTCGCATGCTGTTGAAGCTAAATCATGTATATCACAAGTATTTGAATCTAAACCATTTGTTTCGCATTTATTCGAAGCTAAGCCTTCTACTTCGCATTGATTTGAGGCTAAATCATGTGTTTCGCTTGGTTTTGAAGCTAACTCGTTTTTTTCGCATGCAGTTGTAGCTAAATCATATATATCACAAGTATTTGAAGCTAAACCATTTGTTTCGCATTTATTCGATGCTAAGCCTTCTACTTCGCATTGATTTGAGGCTAAATCATGTTTTTCGCTCGGTTTTGAAGCTAACTCGTTTGTTTCGCATGCTGTTGAAGCTAAGTCATGTATATCACAAGTATTTGAAGCTATATCATACGTTTCGCATGGATTCCAAGATAACCCTTCTAATTCGCATAGATTTGAAGATAAATCATGTGTTTCGCTTGGATTTGAATATAACTCATTTGTTTCGCATGCTGTTGAAGCTAAATCATGTATATCACAAGTATTTGAAGCTAAACCATTTGTATCGCATGGGATCGAAGATAAGCCTCCTACTTCGCATTGATTTGATGCTAAATCATGTGTTTCGCATGGATTTAAAGGTAACTCGTTTGTTTCGCATGCAGTTGAAGCTCAATCATGTATATCACAAGTATTTGATGCTAAACTATTCGTTTCGCATGGATTCGAAGTTAACTCGTTTGTTTCGCATACAGTTGAAGCTAAATCACGTATATCACAAGTATTTGCAGCTAAACCATTTGTTTCGCATCGATACGAAGATAACCCTTCTACTTCGCACTGATTTGAAGCTAAATCATGTGTTTCGTATGGATTTGAATCTAACTCGTTTAATTCGCATGCTGTTGAAGCTAAATCATGTATATCACAAGTATAAGAAGCTATATCATACGTTTCGCATGGATTCCAAGATAACCCTTCTAATTCGCATTGATTTGAATCTAAATCATGTGTTTCGCATGGATTTGAAGCTAACTCGTTTATTTCGCATGCTGTTGAAGCTAAATCATGTAATCACAAGTATAAGAAGCTAATCCGTTTGTTTCGCATGGATTCGAAGATAAGCCTTCTACTTTACATTGATTTGAAGCTAAATCATGTGTTTCGCATGGATTTGAATCTAACTCGTTTGTTTCGCATGCTGTTGAAGCTAAATCATGTATATCACAAGTATTTGAAGCTATATCATACGTTTCGCATGGATTCCAAGATAACCCTTCTAATTCGCATAGATTTGAAGATAAATCATGTGTTTCGCATGGATTTGAAGCTAAATCATGTGTTTCGCATGGATTTGAAGCTAACTCATTTGTATCGCATGCTGTTGAAGCTAAATCATGTATATCACAAGTATTTGAAGCTAAACCATTTGTATTGCATGGGATCGAAGATAAGCCTCCTACTTCGCATTGATTTGAAGCTAAATCAGGTTTTTCGCATGGATTTGAAGCTAACTCGTTTGTTTCGCATGCTGTTGAAGCTAAATCATATATATCACAAGTATTTGAAGCTAAACCATTTGTTTCGCATTTATTCGATGCTAAGCCTTCTACTTCGCATTGATTTGAGGCTAAATCATGTGTTTCGCTCGGTTTTGAAGCTTACTCGTTTGTTTCGCAGGCTGTTGAAGCTAAATCATGTATATCACTAGTATTTGAAGCTATATCATACGTTTCGCATGGATTCCAAGATAACCCTTCTAATTCGCATAGATTTGAAGATAAATCATGTGTTTCGCTTGGATTTGAATATAACTCATTTGTTTCGCATGCTGTTGAAGCTAAATCATGTATATCACAAGTATTTGAAGCTAAACCATTTGTATCGCATGGGATCGAAGATAAGCCTCCTACTTCGCATTGATTTGAAGCTAAATCATGTGTTTCGCATGGATTTGAAGCTAACTCGTTTGTTTCGCATGCTGTTGAAGCTAAATCTTATATATCACAAGTATTTGAAGCTAAACCATTTGTTTCGCATTTATTCGAAGCTAAGCCTTCTACTTCGCATTGATTTGAGGCTAAATCATGTGTTTCGCTCGGTTTTGAAGCTAACTCGTTTGTTTCGCATGCTGTTGAAGCTAAGTCATGTATATCACAAGTATTTGAAGCTATATCATACGTTTCGCATGGATTCCAAGATAACCCTTCTAATTCGCATAGATTTGAAGATAAATCATGTGTTTCGCTTGGATTTGAATATAACTCATTTGTTTCGCATGCTGTTGAAGCTAAATCATGTATATCACAAGTATTTGAAGCTAAACCATTTGTATCGCATGGGATCGAAGATAAGCCTCCTACTTCGCATTGATTTGATGCTAAATCATGTGTTTCGCATGGATTTAAAGGTAACTCGTTTGTTTCGCATGCAGTTGAAGCTCAATCATGTATATCACAAGTATTTGATGCTAAACTATTCGTTTCGCATGGATTCGAAGTTAACTCGTTTGTTTCGCATACAGTTGAAGCTAAATCACGTATATCACAAGTATTTGCAGCTAAACCATTTGTTTCGCATCGATACGAAGATAACCCTTCTACTTCGCACTGATTTGAAGCTAAATCATGTGTTTCGTATGGATTTGAATCTAACTCGTTTAATTCGCATGCTGTTGAAGCTAAATCATGTATATCACAAGTATAAGAAGCTATATCATACGTTTCGCATGGATTCCAAGATAACCCTTCTAATTCGCATTGATTTGAATCTAAATCATGTGTTTCGCATGGATTTGAAGCTAACTCGTTTATTTCGCATGCTGTTGAAGCTAAATCATGTAATCACAAGTATAAGAAGCTAATCCGTTTGTTTCGCATGGATTCGAAGATAAGCCTTCTACTTTACATTGATTTGAAGCTAAATCATGTGTTTCGCATGGATTTGAATCTAACTCGTTTGTTTCGCATGCTGTTGAAGCTAAATCATGTATATCACAAGTATTTGAAGCTATATCATACGTTTCGCATGGATTCCAAGATAACCCTTCTAATTCGCATAGATTTGAAGATAAATCATGTGTTTCGCATGGATTTGAAGCTAAATCATGTGTTTCGCATGGATTTGAAGCTAACTCATTTGTATCGCATGCTGTTGAAGCTAAATCATGTATATCACAAGTATTTGAAGCTAAACCATTTGTATTGCATGGGATCGAAGATAAGCCTCCTACTTCGCATTGATTTGAAGCTAAATCAGGTTTTTCGCATGGATTTGAAGCTAACTCGTTTGTTTCGCATGCTGTTGAAGCTAAATCATATATATCACAAGTATTTGAAGCTAAACCATTTGTTTCGCATTTATTCGATGCTAAGCCTTCTACTTCGCATTGATTTGAGGCTAAATCATGTGTTTCGCTCGGTTTTGAAGCTTACTCGTTTGTTTCGCAGGCTGTTGAAGCTAAATCATGTATATCACTAGTATTTGAAGCTATATCATACGTTTCGCATGGATTCCAAGATAACCCTTCTAATTCGCATAGATTTGAAGATAAATCATGTGTTTCGCTTGGATTTGAATATAACTCATTTGTTTCGCATGCTGTTGAAGCTAAATCATGTATATCACAAGTATTTGAAGCTAAACCATTTGTATCGCATGGGATCGAAGATAAGCCTCCTACTTCGCATTGATTTGAAGCTAAATCATGTGTTTCGCATGGATTTGAAGCTAACTCGTTTGTTTCGCATGCTGTTGAAGCTAAATCTTATATATCACAAGTATTTGAAGCTAAACCATTTGTTTCGCATTTATTCGAAGCTAAGCCTTCTACTTCGCATTGATTTGAGGCTAAATCATGTGTTTCGCTCGGTTTTGAAGCTAACTCGTTTGTTTCGCATGCTGTTGAAGCTAAATCATGTATATCACAAGTATTTGAAGCTATATCATACGTTTCGCATGGATTCCAAGATAACACTTCTAATTCGCATTGATTTGAAGCTAAATCATGTGTTTCGCATGGATTTGAAGCTAAATCATGTGTTTCGCATGGATTTGAAGCTAACTCGTTTGTTTCGCATGCTGTTGAAGCTAAATCATGTATATCACAAGTATTTGAAGCTAAACCATTTGTTACGCATGGATTCGAAGATCAGCCTTCTACTTCGCATTGATTTGATGCTAAATCATGTGTTTCGCATGGATTTGAAGCTAACTCGTTTGTTTCGCATGCTGTTGAAGCTAAATCATGTATATCACAAGTATTTGAAGCTAAACCATTTGTATTGCATGGGATCGAAGATAAGCCTCCTACTTCGCATTGATTTGAAGCTAAATCATGTGTTTCGCATGGATTTGAAGCTAACTCGTTTGTTACGCATGCTGTTGAAGCTAAATCATATATATATCACAAGTATTTGAAGCTAAACCATTTGTTTCGCATTTATTCGAAGCTAAGACTTCTACTTCACATTGATTTGAGGCTAAATCATGTGTTTCGCTCGGTTTTGAAGCTAACTCGTTTGTTTCGCATGCTGTTGAAGCTAAATCATGTATATCACAAGTATTTGAAGCTATATCATACGTTTCGCATGGATTCCAAGATAACACTTCTAATTCGCATTGATTTGAAGCTAAATCATGTGTTTCGCATGGATTTGAAGCTAACTCGTTTGTTTCGCATGCTGTTGAAGCTAAATCATATATCACAAGTATTTCAATCTAAACCATTTGTTACGCATGGATTCGAAGATCAGCCTTCTACTTCGCATTTATTTGATGATAAATCATGTGTTTCGCATGGATTTGAAGCTAACTCGTTTGTTTCGCATGCTGTTGAAGCTAAATCATGTATATCACAAGTATTTGAAGCTAAACCATTTGTATCGGATGGGATCGAAGATAAGCCTCCTACTTCGCATTGATTTGAAGCTAAATCATGTGTTTCGCATGGATTTGAAGCTAACTCGTTTGTATCGCATGCAGTTCAAGCTGAATCATGTATATCACAAGTATTTGAAGCTAAACTATTCGTTTCGCATGGATTCGAAGTTAACTCGTTTGTTTCGCATACAGTTGAAGCTAAATCACGTATATCACAAGTATAAGAAGCTAATCCGTTTGTTTCGCATGGATTCGAAGATAAGCCTTCTACTTCGCATTGATTTGAAGCTAAATCATGTGTTTCGCATGGATTTGAATCTAACTCGTTTATTACGCATGCTGTTGAAGCTAAATCATGTATATCACAAGTATAAGAAGCTAATCCGTTTGTTTCGCATGGATTCGAAGATAAGCCTTCTACTTCGCATTGATTTGAAGCTAAATCATGTGTTTCGCATGGATTTGAATCTAACTCGTTTATTACGCATGCTGTTGAAGCTAAATCATGTATATCACAAGTATAAGAAGCTAATCCGTTTGTTTCGCATGGATTCGAAGATAACCCTTCTAATTCGCATAGATTTGAAGATAAATCATGTGTTTCGCATGGATTTGAAGCTAAATCATGTGTTTCGCATGGATTTGAAGCTAACTCATTTGTATCGCATGCTGTTGAAGCTAAATCATGTATATCACAAGTATTTGAAGCTAAACCATTTGTATTGCATGGGATCGAAGATAAGCCTCCTACTTCGCATTGATTTGAAGCTAAATCAGGTTTTTCGCATGGATTTGAAGCTAACTCGATTGTTTCGCATGCTGTTGAAGCTAAATCATATATATCACAAGTATTTGAAGCTAAACCATTTGTTTCGCATTTATTCGATGCTAAGCCTTCTACTTCGCATTGATTTGAGGCTAAATCATGTGTTTCGCTCGGTTTTGAAGCTTACTCGTTTGTTTCGCAGGCTGTTGAAGCTAAATCATGTAATCACAAGTATTTGCAGCTAAACCATTTGTTACGCATGGATTCGAAGATCAGCCATCTACTTCGCATTTATTTGAAGCTAAATCATGTGTTCCGCATGGATTTTAAGCTAACTCGTTTGTTTCGCATGCAGTTGAAGCTAAATCATGTATATCACAAGTATTTGAAGTTAAACCATTTGATTCCCATGGTTTTGAAGCTAAGCTTTCTACTTCGCATTGATTTGAAGCTAAATCATGTGTTTCGCATGGACTTGAAGCTAACTCGATTGTTTCGCATGGTGTTGAAGCTAAATCATGTATATCACAAGTATTTGAAGCTAAACCATTTGTTACGCATGGATTCGAAGATCAGCCTTCTACTTAGCATTGATTTGAAGCTAAATCATGCGTTTCGCATGGATTTGAAGCTAACTCGTTTGTTTCGCATGCTGTTGAAGCTAAATCATGTATATCACAAGTATTTGAATCTAAACCATTTGTTTCGCATTTATTCGAAGCTAAGCCTTCTACTTCGCATTGATTTGAGGCTAAATCATGTGTTTCGCTTGGTTTTGAAGCTAACTCGTTTTTTTCGCATGCAGTTGTAGCTAAATCATATATATCACAAGTATTTGAAGCTAAACCATTTGTTTCGCATTTATTCGAAGCTAAGCCTTCTACTTCGCATTGATTTGAGGCTAAATCATGTGTTTCGCTCGGTTTTGAAGCTAACTCGTTTGTTTCGCATGCTGTTGAAGCTAAATCATGTATATCACAAGTATTTGAAGCTATATCATACGTTTCGCATGGATTCCAAGATAACACTTCTAATTCGCATTGATTTGAAGCTAAATCATGTGTTTCGCATGGATTTGAAGCTAAATCATGTGTTTCGCATGGATTTGAAGCTAACTCGTTTGTTTCGCATGCTGTTGAAGCTAAATCATGTATATCACAAGTATTTGAAGCTAAACCATTTGTTACGCATGGATTCGAAGATCAGCCTTCTACTTCGCATTGATTTGATGCTAAATCATGTGTTTCGCATGGATTTGAAGCTAACTCGTTTGTTTCGCATGCTGTTGAAGCTAAATCATGTATATCACAAGTATTTGAAGCTAAACCATTTGTATTGCATGGGATCGAAGATAAGCCTCCTACTTCGCATTGATTTGAAGCTAAATCATGTGTTTCGCATGGATTTGAAGCTAACTCGTTTGTTACGCATGCTGTTGAAGCTAAATCATATATATATCACAAGTATTTGAAGCTAAACCATTTGTTTCGCATTTATTCGAAGCTAAGACTTCTACTTCACATTGATTTGAGGCTAAATCATGTGTTTCGCTCGGTTTTGAAGCTAACTCGTTTGTTTCGCATGCTGTTGAAGCTAAATCATGTATATCACAAGTATTTGAAGCTATATCATACGTTTCGCATGGATTCCAAGATAACACTTCTAATTCGCATTGATTTGAAGCTAAATCATGTGTTTCGCATGGATTTGAAGCTAACTCGTTTGTTTCGCATGCTGTTGAAGCTAAATCATATATCACAAGTATTTCAATCTAAACCATTTGTTACGCATGGATTCGAAGATCAGCCTTCTACTTCGCATTTATTTGATGATAAATCATGTGTTTCGCATGGATTTGAAGCTAACTCGTTTGTTTCGCATGCTGTTGAAGCTAAATCATGTATATCACAAGTATTTGAAGCTAAACCATTTGTATCGGATGGGATCGAAGATAAGCCTCCTACTTCGCATTGATTTGAAGCTAAATCATGTGTTTCGCATGGATTTGAAGCTAACTCGTTTGTATCGCATGCAGTTCAAGCTGAATCATGTATATCACAAGTATTTGAAGCTAAACTATTCGTTTCGCATGGATTCGAAGTTAACTCGTTTGTTTCGCATACAGTTGAAGCTAAATCACGTATATCACAAGTATAAGAAGCTAATCCGTTTGTTTCGCATGGATTCGAAGATAAGCCTTCTACTTCGCATTGATTTGAAGCTAAATCATGTGTTTCGCATGGATTTGAATCTAACTCGTTTATTACGCATGCTGTTGAAGCTAAATCATGTATATCACAAGTATAAGAAGCTAATCCGTTTGTTTCGCATGGATTCGAAGATAAGCCTTCTACTTCGCATTGATTTGAAGCTAAATCATGTGTTTCGCATGGATTTGAATCTAACTCGTTTGTTTCGGATGCTGTTGAAGCTAAATCATGTATATCACAAGTATTTGAAGCTATATCATTTGTTTCGCATGGATTCGAAGATAACCCTTCTAATTCGCATAGATTTGAAGATAAATCATGTGTTTCGCATGGATTTGAAGCTAAATCATGTGTTTCGCATGGATTTGAAGCTAACTCATTTGTATCGCATGCTGTTGAAGCTAAATCATGTATATCACAAGTATTTGAAGCTAAACCATTTGTATTGCATGGGATCGAAGATAAGCCTCCTACTTCGCATTGATTTGAAGCTAAATCAGGTTTTTCGCATGGATTTGAAGCTAACTCGATTGTTTCGCATGCTGTTGAAGCTAAATCATATATATCACAAGTATTTGAAGCTAAACCATTTGTTTCGCATTTATTCGATGCTAAGCCTTCTACTTCGCATTGATTTGAGGCTAAATCATGTGTTTCGCTCGGTTTTGAAGCTTACTCGTTTGTTTCGCAGGCTGTTGAAGCTAAATCATGTAATCACAAGTATTTGCAGCTAAACCATTTGTTACGCATGGATTCGAAGATCAGCCATCTACTTCGCATTTATTTGAAGCTAAATCATGTGTTCCGCATGGATTTTAAGCTAACTCGTTTGTTTCGCATGCAGTTGAAGCTAAATCATGTATATCACAAGTATTTGAAGTTAAACCATTTGATTCCCATGGTTTTGAAGCTAAGCTTTCTACTTCGCATTGATTTGAAGCTAAATCATGTGTTTCGCATGGACTTGAAGCTAACTCGATTGTTTCGCATGGTGTTGAAGCTAAATCATGTATATCACAAGTATTTGAAGCTAAACCATTTGTTACGCATGGATTCGAAGATCAGCCTTCTACTTAGCATTGATTTGAAGCTAAATCATGCGTTTCGCATGGATTTGAAGCTAACTCGTTTGTTTCGCATGCTGTTGAAGCTAAATCATGTATATCACAAGTATTTGAATCTAAACCATTTGTTTCGCATTTATTCGAAGCTAAGCCTTCTACTTCGCATTGATTTGAGGCTAAATCATGTGTTTCGCTTGGTTTTGAAGCTAACTCGTTTTTTTCGCATGCAGTTGTAGCTAAATCATATATATCACAAGTATTTGAAGCTAAACCATTTGTTTCGCATTTATTCGATGCTAAGCCTTCTACTTCGCATTGATTTGAGGCTAAATCATGTTTTTCGCTCGGTTTTGAAGCTAACTCGTTTGTTTCGCATGCTGTTGAAGCTAAGTCATGTATATCACAAGTATTTGAAGCTATATCATACGTTTCGCATGGATTCCAAGATAACCCTTCTAATTCGCATAGATTTGAAGATAAATCATGTGTTTCGCTTGGATTTGAATATAACTCATTTGTTTCGCATGCTGTTGAAGCTAAATCATGTATATCACACGTATTTGAAGCTAAACCATTTGTATCGCATGGGATCGAAGATAAGCCTCCTACTTCGCATTGATTTGATGCTAAATCATGTGTTTCGCATGGATTTAAAGGTAACTCGTTTGTTTCGCATGCAGTTGAAGCACAATCATGTATATCACAAGTATTTGAAGCTAAACTATTCGTATCGCATGGATTCGAAGTTAACTCGTTTGTTTCGCATACAGTTGAAGCTAAATCACGTATATCACAAGTATTTGCAGCTAAACCATTTGTTTCGCATCGATACGAAGATAACCCTTCTACTTCGCACTGATTTGAAGCTAAATCATGTGTTTCGTATGGATTTGAATCTAACTCGTTTAATTCGCATGCTGTTGAAGCTAAATCATGTATATCACAAGTATAAGAAGCTATATCATACGTTTCGCATGGATTCCAAGATAACCCTTCTAATTCGCATTGATTTGAATCTAAATCATGTGTTTCGCATGGATTTGAAGCTAACTCGTTTATTTCGCATTCTGTTGAAGCTAAATCATGTAATCACAAGTATAAGAAGCTAATCCGTTTGTTTCGCATGGATTCGAAGATAAGCCTTCTACTTTGCATTGATTTGAAGCTAAATCATGTGTTTCGCATGGATTTGAATCTAACTCGTTTGTTTCGCATGCTGTTGAAGCTAAATCATGTATATCACAAGTATTTGAAGCTATATCATACGTTTCGCATGGATTCCAAGATAACCCTTCTAATTCGCATAGATTTGAAGATAAATCATGTGTTTCGCATGGATTTGAAGCTAAATCATGTGTTTCGCATGGATTTGAAGCTAACTCATTTGTATCGCATGCTGTTGAAGCTAAATCATGTATATCACAAGTATTTGAAGCTAAACCATTTGTATTGCATGGGATCGAAGATAAGCCTCCTACTTCGCATTGATTTGAAGCTAAATCATGTGTTTCGCATGGATTTGAAGCTAACTCGTTTGTTTCGCATGCTGTTGAAGCTAAATCTTATATATCACAAGTATTTGAAGCTAAACCATTTGTTTCGCATTTATTCGAAGCTAAGCCTTCTACTTCGCATTGATTTGAGGCTAAATCATGTGTTTCGCTCGGTTTTGAAGCTAACTCGTTTGTTTCGCATGCTGTTGAAGCTAAATCATGTATATCACAAGTATTTGAAGCTATATCATACGTTTCGCATGGATTCCAAGATAACACTTCTAATTCGCATTGATTTGAAGCTAAATCATGTGTTTCGCATGGATTTGAAGCTAAATCATGTGTTTCGCATGGATTTGAAGCTAACTCGTTTGTTTCGCATGCTGTTGAAGCTAAATCATGTATATCACAAGTATTTGAAGCTAAACCATTTGTTACGCATGGATTCGAAGATCAGCCTTCTACTTCGCATTGGTTTGATGCTAAATCATGTGTTTCGCATGGATTTGAAGCTAACTCGTTTGTTTCGCATGCTGTTGAAGCTAAATCATGTATATCACAAGTATTTGAAGCTAAACCATTTGTATTGCATGGGATCGAAGATAAGCCTCCTACTTCGCATTGATTTGAAGCTAAATCATGTGTTTCGCATGGATTTGAAGCTAACTCGTTTGTTTCGCATGCTGTTGAAGCTAAATCATATATATATCACAAGTATTTGAAGCTAAACCATTTGTTTCGCATTTATTCGAAGCTAAGACTTCTACTTCACATTGATTTGAGGCTAAATCATGTGTTTCGCTCGGTTTTGAAGCTAACTCGTTTGTTTCGCATGCTGTTGAAGCTAAATCATGTATATCACAAGTATTTGAAGCTATATCATACGTTTCGCATGGATTCCAAGATAACACTTCTAATTCGCATTGATTTGAAGCTAAATCATGTGTTTCGCATGGATTTGAAGCTAACTCGTTTGTTTCGCATGCTGTTGAAGCTAAATCATATATCACAAGTATTTCAATCTAAACCATTTGTTACGCATGGATTCGAAGATCAGCCTTCTACTTCGCATTTATTTGATGATAAATCATGTGTTTCGCATGGATTTGAAGCTAACTCGTTTGTTTCGCATGCTGTTGAAGCTAAATCATGTATATCACAAGTATTTGAAGCTAAACCATTTGTATCGGATGGGATCGAAGATAAGCCTCCTACTTCGCATTGATTTGAAGCTAAATCATGTGTTTCGCATGGATTTGAAGCTAACTCGTTTGTATCGCATGCAGTTCAAGCTGAATCATGTATATCACAAGTATTTGAAGATAAACTATTCGTTTCGCATGGATTCGAAGTTAACTCGTTTGTTTCGCATACAGTTGAAGCTAAATCACGTATATCACAAGTATAAGAAGCTAATCCGTTTGTTTCGCATGGATTCGAAGATAAGCCTTCTACTTCGCATTGATTTGAAGCTAAATCATGTGTTTCGCATGGATTTGAATCTAACTCGTTTATTACGCATGCTGTTGAAGCTAAATCATGTATATCACAAGTATAAGAAGCTAATCCGTTTGTTTCGCATGGATTCGAAGATAAGCCTTCTACTTCGCATTGATTTGAAGCTAAATCATGTGTTTCGCATGGATTTGAATCTAACTCGTTTGTTTCGGATGCTGTTGAAGCTAAATCATGTATATCACAAGTATTTGAAGCTATATCATTTGTTTCGCATGGATTCGAAGATAACCCTTCTAATTCGCATTGATTTGAAGCTAAATCATGTGTTTCGCATGGATTTGAAGCTAAATCATGTGTTTCGCATGGATTTGAAGCTAACTCGTTTGTTTCGCATGCTGTTGAAGCTAAATCATGTATATCACAAGTATTTGAAGCTAAACCATATGTTACGCATGGATTCGAAGATCAGCCTTCTACTTCGCATTGATTTGATGCTAAATCATGTGTTTCGCATGGATTTGAAGCTAACTCGTTTGTTTCGCATGATGTTGAAGCTAAATCATGTATATCACAAGTATTTGAAGCTAAACCATTTGTATTGCATGGGATCGAAGATAAGCCTCCTACTTCGCATTGATTTGAAGCTAAATCATGTGTTTCGCTTGGATTTGAATATAACTCATTCGTTTCGCATGCTGTTGAAGCTAAATCATGTATATCACAAGTATTTGAAGCTGAACCATTTGCTTCGCATGGATTCGAAGATCAGCCTTCTACTTCGCATTGATTTGATGCTAAATCATGTGTTTCGCATGGATTTGAAGCTAACTCGTTTGTTTCGCATGCTGTTGAAGCTAAATCATGTATACCACAAGTATTTGAAGCTATATCATACGTTTCGCATGGATTCCAAGATAACCCTTCTAATTCGCATTGATTTGAAGCTAAATCATGTGTTTCGCATGGATTTGAAGCTAACTCGTTTATTTCGCATGTTGTTGAAGCTAAATAATGTATATCACAAGTATAAGAAGCTAATCCATTTGTTTTGCATGCATTCGAAGATATGCTTACTTCTTCGCATTGATTTGAGGCTAAATCATGTGTTTCGCTCGGTTTTGAAGCTAACTCGTTTGTTTCGCATGCTGTTGAAGCTAAATCATGTATATCACAAGTATTTGAAGCTATATCATACGTTTCGCATGGATTCCAAGATAACCCTTCTAATTCGCATAGATTTGAAGATAAATCATGTGTTTCACTTGGATTTGAATATAACTCATTCGTTTCGCATGCTGTTGAAGCTAAATCATGTATATCACAAGTATTTGAAGCTATATCATACGTTTCGCATGGATTCCAAGATAACCCTTCTAATTCGCATTGATTTGAAGCTAAATCATGTGTTTCGCATGGATTTGAAGCTAACTCGTTTGTTTCGCATGCTGTTGAAGCTAAATCATATATATCACAAGTATTTGAAGCTAAACCATTTGATTCCCATGGTTTTGAAGCCAAGCTTTCTACATCGCATTGACTTGAAGATAAATCATGTGTTTCGCTTGGATTTGAAGCTAACTCGTTTGTTTCGCATGCTGTTGAAGCTAAATCATATATATCACAAGTATTTGAAGCTAAACCATTTGTTACGCATGGATTCGAAGATCAGCCTTCTACTTCGCATTTATTTGATGCTAAATCATGTGTTTCGCATGGATTTGAAGCTAACTCGTTTGTTTCGCATGCTGTTGAAGCTAAATCATGTATATCACAAGTATTTGAAGCTAAACCATTTGTATCGGATGGGATCGAAGATAAGCCTCCTACTTCGCATTGATTTGAAGCTAAATCATGTGTTTCGCATGGATTTGAAGCTAACTCGTTTGTATCGCATGCTGTTGAAGCTAAATCATATATATCACAAGTATTTGAAGCTAAACCATTTGTTTCGCATTTATTCGAAGCTAAGCCTTCTACTTCGCATTGATTTGAGGCTAAATCATGTGTTTCGCTTGGTTTTGAAGCTAACTCGTTTTTTTCGCATGCAGTTGTAGCTAAATCATGTATATCACAAGAATTTGAAGCTAAACCATTTGTTTCGCATGGATTCGAAGATAAGCCTTCTACTTCGCATTGATTTTAATCTAAATCATGTCTTTCGCATGGATTTAAAGGTAACTCGTTTGTTTCGCATGCAGTTGAAGCTGAATCATGTATATCACAAGTATTTGAAGCTAAACTATTCGTTTCGCATGGATTCGAAGTTAACTCGTTTGTTTCGCATACAGTTGAAGCTAAATCACGTATATCACAAGTATTTGCAGCTAAACCATTTGTTTCGCATCGATACGAAGATAACCCTTCTACTTCGCATTGATTTGAAGCTAAATAATGTGTTTCGCATGGATTTGAATCTAACTCGTTTATTTCGCATGCTGTTGAAGCTAAATCATGTATATCACAAGTTTAAGAAGCTATATCATACGTTTCGCATGGATTCCAAGATAACCCTTCTAATTCGCATTGATTTGAAGCTAAATCATGTGTTTCGCATGGATTTGAAGCTAACTCGTTTGTTTCGCATGCTGTTGAAGCTAAATCATATATCACAAGTATTTGAAGCTAAACCATTTGTTTCGCATTTATTCGATGCTAAGCCTTCTACTTCGCAATGATTTGAGGCTAAATCATGTGTTTCGCTCGGTTTTGAAGCTAACTCGTTTATTTCGCATGCTGTTGAAGCTAAATCATGTAATCACAAGTATTTGCAGCTAAACCATTTGTTACGCATGGATTCGAAGATCAGCCTTCTACTTCGCATTGGTTTGAAGCTAAATCATGTGTTTCGCATGGATTTGAATCTAACTCGTTTATTTCGCATTCTGTTGAAGCTAAATCATGTATATCACAAGTATAAGAATCTAATCCGTTTGTTTCGCATGGATTCGAAGATAAGCCTTCTACTTCGCATTGATTTGAAGCTAAATCATGTGTTTCGCATGGATTTGAATCTAACTCGTTTGTTTCGCATGCTGTTGAAGCTAAATCATGTATATCACAAGTATTTGAAGCTATATCATACGTTTCGCATGGATTCCAAGATAACCCTTCTAATTCGCATAGATTTGAAGATAAATCATGTGTTTCGCATGGATTTGAAGCTAAATCATGTGTTTCGCATGGATTTGAAGCTAACTCATTTGTTTCGCATGCTGTTGAAGCTAAATCATGTATATCACAAGTATTTGAAGCTAAACCATTTGTTTCGCATTTATTCGATGCTAAGCCTTCTACTTCGCATTGATTTGAGGCTAAATCATGTGTTACGCTCGGTTTTTAAGCTAACTCGTTTGTTTCGCATGCTGTTGAAGCTAAATCATGTATATCACAAGTATTTGAAGCTAAACCATTTGTATCGGATGGGATCGAAGATAAGCCTCCTACTTCGCATTGATTTGAAGCTAAATCATGTGTTTCGCATGGATTTGAAGCTAACTCGATTGTATCGCATGCAGTTGTAGCTAAATCATGTATATCACAAGTATTTGAAGCTAAACTATTCGTTTCGCATGGATTCGAAGTTAACTCGTTTGTTTCGCATACAGTTGTTAGCTAAATCACGTATATCACAAGTATTTGCAGCTAAACCATTTGTTTCGCATCGATACGAAGATAACCCTTCTACTTCGCACTGATTTGAAGCTAAATCATGTGTTTCGCATGGATTTGAATCTAACTCGTTTATTTCGCATGCTGTTGAAGCTAAATCATGTATATCACAAGTATAAGAAGCTAATCCGTTTGTTTCGCATGGATTCGAAGATAAGCCTTCTACTTCGCATTGATTTGAAGCTAAATCATGTGTTTCGCATGGATTTGAAGCTAACTCGTTTGTTTCGCATGCTGTTGAAGCTAAATCATATATCACAAGTATTTCAATCTAAACCATTTGTTACGCATGGATTCGAAGCTAAGCCTTCTACTTCGCATTGATTTGAGGCTAAATCATGTGTTTCGCTCGGTTTTGAAGCTAACTCGTTTGTTTCGCATGCTGTTGAAGCTAAATCATGTATATCACAAGTATTTGAAGCTATATCATACGTTTCGCATGGATTCCAAGATAACACTTCTAATTCGCATTGATTTGAAGCTAAATCATGTGTTTCGCATGGATTTGAAGCTAACTCGTTTGTTTCGCATGCTGTTGAAGCTAAATCATATATCACAAGTATTTCAATCTAAACCATTTGTTACGCATGGATTCGAAGATCAGCCTTCTACTTCGCATTTATTTGATGATAAATCATGTGTTTCGCATGGATTTGAAGCTAACTCGTTTGTTTCGCATGCTGTTGAAGCTAAATCATGTATATCACAAGTATTTGAAGCTAAACCATTTGTATCGGATGGGATCGAAGATAAGCCTCCTACTTCGCATTGATTTGAAGCTAAATCATGTGTTTCGCATGGATTTGAAGCTAACTCGTTTGTATTGCATGCAGTTGTAGCTAAATCATGTATATCACAAGTATTTGAAGCTAAACCATTTGTTTCGCATGGATTCGAAGATAAGCCTTCTACTTCGCATTGATTTTAATCTAAATCATGTCTTTCGCATGGATTTAAGGTAACTCGTTTGTTTCGCATGCAGTTGAAGCTGAATCATGTATATCACAAGTATTTGAAGCTAAACTATTCGTTTCGCATGGATTCGAATTTAACTCGTTTGTTTCGCATACAGTTGAAGCTAAATCACGTATATCACAAGTATTTGCAGCTAAACCATTTGTTTCGCATCGATACGAAGATAACCCTTCTACTTCGCATTGATTGAAGCTAAATCATGTGTTTCGCATGGATTTGAAGCTAAATCATGTGTTTCGCATGGATTTGAAGCTAACTCGTTTGTTTCGCATGCTGTTGAAGCTAAATCATGTATATCACAAGTATTTGAAGCTAAACCATTTGTATCGCATGGGATCGAAGATAAGCCTCCTACTTCGCATTGATTTGAAGCTAAATCAGGTTTTTCGCATGGATTTGAAGCTAACTCGTTTGTTTCGCATGCTGTTGAAGCTAAATCATATATATCACAAGTATTTGAAGCTAAACCATTTGTTTCGCATTTATTCGAAGCTAAGCCTTCTACTTCGCATTGATTTGAGGCTAAATCATGTGTTTCGCTCGGTTTTGAAGCTAACTCGTTTGTTTCGCATGCTGTTGAAGCTAAATCATGTATATCACAAGTATTTGAAGCTATATCATACGTTTCGCATGGATTCCAAGATAACCCTTCTAATTCGCACTGATTTGAAGCTAAATCATGTGTTTCGCATGGATTTGAAGCTAACTCGTTTGTTTCGCATGCTGTTGAAGCTAAATCATGTATATCACAAGTATTTCAAGCTAAACCATTTGTTACGCATGGATTCGAAGATCAGCCTTCTACTTCGCATTTATTTGATGCTAAATCATGTGTTTCGCATGGATTTGAAGCTAACTCGTTTGTTTCGCATGCTGTTGAAGCTAAATCACGTATATCACAAGTATTTAAAGCTAAACCATTTGTATCGGATGGGATCGAAGATAAGCCTCCTACTTCGCATTGATTTGAAGCTAAATCATGTGTTTCGCATGGATTTGAAGCTAACTCGTTTGTATCGCATGCTGTTGAAGCTAAATCATATATATCACAAGTATTTGAAGCTAAACCATTTGTTTCGCATTTATTCGAAGCTAAGCCTTCTACTTCGCATTGATTTGAGGCTAAATCATGTGTTTCGCTTGGTTTTGAAGCTAACTCGTTTTTTTCGCATGCAGTTGTAGCTAAATCATGTATATCACAAGAATTTGAAGCTAAACCATTTGTTTCGCATGGATTCGAAGATAAGCCTTCTACTTCGCATTGATTTTAATCTAAATCATGTCTTTCGCATGGATTTAAAGGTAACTCGTTTGTTTCGCATGCAGTTGAAGCTGAATCATGTATATCACAAGTATTTGAAGCTAAACTATTCGTTTCGCATGGATTCGAAGTTAACTCGTTTGTTTCGCATACAGTTGAAGCTAAATCACGTATATCACAAGTATTTGCAGCTAAACCATTTGTTTCGCATCGATACGAAGATAACCCTTCTACTTCGCATTGATTTGAAGCTAAATAATGTGTTTCGCATGGATTTGAATCTAACTCGTTTGTTTCGGATGCTGTTGAAGCTAAGTCATGTATATCACAAGTATTTGAAGCTATATCATTTGTTTCGCATGGATTCGAAGATAACCCTTCTAATTCGCATTGATTTGAAGCTAAATCATGTGTTTCGCATGGATTTGAAGCTAAATCATGTGTTTCGCATGGATTTGAAGCTAACTCGTTTGTTTCGCATGCTGTTGAAGCTAAATCATGTATATCACAAGTATTTGAAGCTAAACCATTTGTATCGCATGGGATCGAAGATAAGCCTCCTACTTCGCATTGATTTGAAGCTAAATCAGGTTTTTCGCATGGATTTGAAGCTAACTCGTTTGTTTCGCATGCTGTTGAAGCTAAATCATATATATCACAAGTATTTGAAGCTAAACCATTTGTTTCGCATTTATTCGAAGCTAAGCCTTCTACTTCGCATTGATTTGAGGCTAAATCATGTGTTTCGCTCGGTTTTGAAGCTAACTCGTTTGTTTCGCATGCTGTTGAAGCTAAATCATGTATATCACAAGTATTTGAAGCTATATCATACGTTTCGCATGGATTCCAAGATAACCCTTCTAATTCGCACTGATTTGAAGCTAAATCATGTGTTTCGCATGGATTTGAAGCTAACTCGTTTGTTTCGCATGCTGTTGAAGCTAAATCATGTATATCACAAGTATTTCAAGCTAAACCATTTGTTACGCATGGATTCGAAGATCAGCCTTCTACTTCGCATTTATTTGATGCTAAATCATGTGTTTCGCATGGATTTGAAGCTAACTCGTTTGTTTCGCATGCTGTTGAAGCTAAATCACGTATATCACAAGTATTTAAAGCTAAACCATTTGTATCGGATGGGATCGAAGATAAGCCTCCTACTTCGCATTGATTTGAAGCTAAATCATGTGTTTCGCATGGATTTGAAGCTAACTCGTTTGTATCGCATGCTGTTGAAGCTAAATCATATATATCACAAGTATTTGAAGCTAAACCATTTGTTTCGCATTTATTCGAAGCTAAGCCTTCTACTTCGCATTGATTTGAGGCTAAATCATGTGTTTCGCTTGGTTTTGAAGCTAACTCGTTTTTTTCGCATGCAGTTGTAGCTAAATCATGTATATCACAAGAATTTGAAGCTAAACCATTTGTTTCGCATGGATTCGAAGATAAGCCTTCTACTTCGCATTGATTTTAATCTAAATCATGTCTTTCGCATGGATTTAAAGGTAACTCGTTTGTTTCGCATGCAGTTGAAGCTGAATCATGTATATCACAAGTATTTGAAGCTAAACTATTCGTTTCGCATGGATTCGAAGTTAACTCGTTTGTTTCGCATACAGTTGAAGCTAAATCACGTATATCACAAGTATTTGCAGCTAAACCATTTGTTTCGCATCGATACGAAGATAACCCTTCTACTTCGCATTGATTTGAAGCTAAATAATGTGTTTCGCATGGATTTGAATCTAACTCGTTTATTTCGCATGCTGTTGAAGCTAAATCATGTATATCACAAGTTTAAGAAGCTATATCATACGTTTCGCATAGATTCCAAGATAACCCTTCTAATTCGCATTGATTTGAAGCTAAATCATGTGTTTCGCATGGATTTGAAGCTAACTCGTTTGTTTCGCATGCTGTTGAAGCTAAATCATATATATCACAAGTATTTGAAGCTAAACCATTTGTTTCGCATTTATTCGATGCTAAGCCTTCTACTTCGCAATGATTTGAGGCTAAATCATGTGTTTCGCTCGGTTTTGAAGCTAACTCGTTTATTTCGCATGCTGTTGAAGCTAAATCATGTAATCACAAGTATTTGCAGCTAAACCATTTGTTATGCATGGATTCGAAGATCAGCCTTCTACTTCGCATTGATTTGAAGCTAAATCATGTGTTTCGCATGGATTTGAATCTAACTCGTTTATTTCGCATTCTGTTGAAGCTAAATCATGTATATCACAAGTATAAGAAGCTAATCCGTTTGTTTCGCATGGATTCGAAGATAAGCCTTCTACTTCGCATTGATTTGAAGCTAAATCAGGTTTTTCGCATGGATTTGAAGCTAACTCGTTTGTTTCGCATGCTGTTGAAGCTAAATCATGTATATCACAAGTATTTGAAGCTAAACCATTTGTATCGCATGGGATCGAAGATAAGCCTCCTACTTCGCATTGATTTGAAGCTAAATCAGGTTTTTCGCATGGATTTGAAGCTAACTCGTTTGTTTCGCATGCTGTTGAAGCTAAATCATATATATCACAAGTATTTGAAGCTAAACCATTTGTTTCGCATTTATTCGAAGCTAAGCCTTCTACTTCGCATTGATTTGAGGCTAAATCATGTGTTTCGCTCGGTTTTGAAGCTAACTCGTTTGTTTCGCATGCTGTTGAAGCTAAATCATGTATATCACAAGTATTTGAAGCTATATCATACGTTTCGCATGGATTCCAAGATAACCCTCCTAATTCGCACTGATTTGAAGCTAAATCATGTGTTTCGCATGGATTTGAAGCTAACTCGTTTGTTTCGCATGCTGTTGAAGCTAAATCATGTATATCACAAGTATTTCAAGCTAAACCATTTGTTACGCATGGATTCGAAGATCAGCCTTCTACTTCGCATTTATTTGATGCTAAATCATGTGTTTCGCATGGATTTGAAGCTAACTCGTTTGTTTCGCATGCTGTTGAAGCTAAATCACGTATATCACAAGTATTTAAAGCTAAACCATTTGTATCGGATGGGATCGAAGATAAGCCTCCTACTTCGCATTGATTTGAAGCTAAATCATGTGTTTCGCATGGATTTGACGCTAACTCGTTTGTATCGCATGCTGTTGAAGCTAAATCATATATATCACAAGTATTTGAAGCTAAACCATTTGTTTCGCATTTATTCGAAGCTAAGCCTTCTACTTCGCATTGATTTGAGGCTAAATCATGTGTTTCGCTTGGTTTTGAAGCTAACTCGTTTTTTTCGCATGCAGTTGTAGCTAAATCATGTATATCACAAGAATTTGAAGCTAAACCATTTGTTTCGCATGGATTCCAAGATAACCCTTCTAATTCGCATTGATTTGAAGCTAAATCATGTGTTTCGCATGGATTTGAAGCTAACTCGTTTGTTTCGCATGCTGTTGAAGCTAAATCATATATATCACAAGTATTTGAAGCTAAACCATTTGTTTCGCATTTATTCGATGCTAAGCCTTCTACTTCGCAATGATTTGAGGCTAAATCATGTGTTTCGCTCGGTTTTGAAGCTAACTCGTTTATTTCGCATGCTGTTGAAGCTAAATCATGTAATCACAAGTATTTGCAGCTAAACCATTTGTTACGCATGGATTCGAAGATCAGCCTTCTACTTCGCATTGATTTGAAGCTAAATCATGTGTTTCGCATGGATTTGAATCTAACTCGTTTATTTCGCATTCTGTTGAAGCTAAATCATGTATATCACAAGTATAAGAAGCTAATCCGTTTGTTTCGCATGGATTCGAAGATAAGCCTTCTACTTCGCATTGATTTGAAGCTAAATCATGTGTTTCGCATGGATTTGAATCTAACTCGTTTGTTTCGCATGCTGTTGAAGCTAAATCATGTATATCACAAGTATTTGAAGCTATATCATACGTTTCGCATGGATTCCAAGATAACCCTTCTAATTCGCATAGATTTGAAGATAAATCATGTGTTTCGCATGGATTTGAAGCTAAATCATGTGTTTCGCATGGATTTGAAGCTAACTCATTTGTTTCGCATGCTGTTGAAGCTAAATCATGTATATCACAAGTATTTGAAGCTAAACCATTTGTTTCGCATTTATTCGATGCTAAGCCTTCTACTTCGCATTGATTTGAGGCTAAATCATGTGTTTCGCTCAGTTTTTAAGCTAACTCGTTTGTTTCGCATGCTGTTGAAGCTAAATCATGTATATCACAAGTATTTGAAGCTAAACCATTTGTATCGGATGGGATCGAAGATAAGCCTCCTACTTCGCATTGATTTGAAGCTAAATCATGTGTTTCGCATGGATTTGAAGCTAACTCGATTGTATCGCATGCAGTTGTAGCTAAATCATGTATATCACAAGTATTTGAAGCTAAACTATTCGTTTCGCATGGATTCGAAGTTAACTCGTTTGTTTCGCATACAGTTGTAGCTAAATCACGTATATCACAAGTATTTGCAGCTAAACCATTTGTTTCGCATCGATACGAAGATAACCCTTCTACTTCGCACTGATTTGAAGCTAAATCATGTGTTTCGCATGGATTTGAATCTAACTCGTTTATTTCGCATGCTGTTGAAGCTAAATCATGTATATCACAAGTATAAGAAGCTAATCCGTTTGTTTCGCATGGATTCGAAGATAAGCCTTCTACTTCGCATTGATTTGAAGCTAAATCATGTGTTTCGCTCGGTTTTGAAGCTTACTCGTTTGTTTCGCATGCTGTTGAAGCTAAATCATGTATATCACAAGTATTTGAAGCTATATCATACGTTTCGCATGGATTCCAAGATAAACACTTCTAATTCGCATTGATTTGAAGCTAAATCATGTGTTTCGCATGGATTTGAAGCTAACTCGTTTGTTTCGCATGCTGTTGAAGCTAAATCATATATCACAAGTATTTCAATCTAAACCATTTGTTACGCATGGATTCGAAGATCAGCCTTCTACTTCGCATTTATTTGATGATAAATCATGTGTTTGGCATGGATTTGAAGCTAACTCGTTTGTTTCGCATGCTGTTGAAGCTAAATCATGTATATCACAAGTATTTGAAGCTAAACCATTTGTATCGGATGGGATCGAAGATAAGCCTCCTACTTCGCATTGATTTGAAGCTAAATCATGTGTTTCGCATGGATTTGAAGCTAACTCGTATGTATTGCATGCAGTTGTAGCTAAATCATGTATATCACAAGTATTTGAAGCTAAACCATTTGTTTCGCATGGATTCGAAGATAAGCCTTCTACTTCGCATTGATTTTAATCTAAATCATGTCTTTCGCATGGATTTAAAGGTAACTCGTTTGTTTCGCATGCAGTTGAAGCTGAATCATGTATATCACAAGTATTTGAAGCTAAACCATTTGTATCGGATGGGATCGAAGATAAGCCTCCTACTTCGCATTGATTTGAAGCTAAATCATGTGTTTCGCATGGATTTGAAGCTAACTCGATTGTATCGCATGCAGTTGTAGCTAAATCATGTATATCACAAGTATTTGAAGCTAAACTATTCGTTTCGCATGGATTCGAAGTTAACTCGTTTGTTTCGCATACAGTTGTAGCTAAATCACGTATATCACAAGTATTTGCAGCTAAACCATTTGTTTCGCATCGATACGAAGATAACCCTTCTACTTCGCACTGATTTGAAGCTAAATCATGTGTTTCGCATGGATTTGAATCTAACTCGTTTATTTCGCATGCTGTTGAAGCTAAATCATGTATATCACAAGTATAAGAAGCTAATCCGTTTGTTTCGCATGGATTCGAAGATAAGCCTTCTACTTCGCATTGATTTGAAGCTAAATCATGTGTTTCGCTCGGTTTTGAAGCTAACTCGTTTGTTTCGCATGCTGTTGAAGCTAAATCATGTATATCACAAGTATTTGAAGCTATATCATACGTTTCGCATGGATTCCAAGATAACACTTCTAATTCGCATTGATTTGAAGCTAAATCATGTGTTTCGCATGGATTTGAAGCTAACTCGTTTGTTTCGCATGCTGTTGAAGCTAAATCATGTATATCACAAGTATTTGAAGCTAAACCATTTGTATCGGATGGGATCGAAGATAAGCCTCCTACTTCGCATTGATTTGAAGCTAAATCATGTGTTTCGCATGGATTTGAAGCTAACTCGTTTGTATTGCATGCAGTTGTAGCTAAATCATGTATATCACAAGTATTTGAAGCTAAACCATTTGTTTCGCATGGATTCGAAGATAAGCCTTCTACTTCGCATTGATTTTAATCTAAATCATGTCTTTCGCATGGATTTAAAGGTAACTCGTTTGTTTCGCATGCAGTTGAAGCTGAATCATGTATATCACAAGTATTTGCAGCTAAACCATTTGTTTCGCATCGATACGAAGATAACCCTTCTACTTCGCATTGATTTGAAGCTAAATCATGTGTTTCGCATGGATTTGAATCTAACTCGTTTATTTCGCATGCTGTTGAAGCTAAATCATGTATATCACAAGTATAAGAAGCTAATCCGTTTGTTTCGCATGGATTCGAAGATAAGCCTTCTACTTCGCATTGATTTGAAGCTAAATCATGTGTATCGCATGGATTTGAATCTAACTCGTTTGTTTCGGATGCTGTTGAAGCTAAGTCATGTATATCACAAGTATTTGAAGCTATATCATTTGTTTCGCATGGATTCGAAGATAACCCTTCTAATTCGCATTGATTTGAAGCTAAATCATGTGTTTCGCATGGATTTGAAGCTAAATCATGTGTTTCGCATGGATTTGAAGCTAACTCGTTTGTTTCGCATGCTGTTGAAGCTAAATCATGTATATCACAAGTATTTGAAGCTAAACCATTTGTTACGCATGGATTCGAAGATCAGCCTTCTACTTCGCATTGATTTGATGCTAAATCATGTGTTTCGCATGGATTTGAAGCTAACTCGTTAGTTTCGCATGCTGTTGAAGCTAAATCATGTATATCACAAGTATTTGAAGCTAAACCATTTGTATTGCATTGGATCGAAGATAAGCCTCCTACTTCGCATTGATTTGGAGCTAAATCATGTGTTTCGCATGGATTTGAAGCTAACTCGTTTGTTTCGCATGCTGTTGAAGCTAAATCATATATATATCACAAGTATTTGAAGCTAAACCATTTGTTTCGCATTTATTCGAAGCTAAGACTTCTACTTCACATTGATTTGAGGCTAAATCATGTGTTTCGCTCGGTTTTGAAGCTAACTCGTTTGTTTCGCATGCTGTTGAAGCTAAATCATGTATATCACAAGTATTTGAAGCTATATCATACGTTTCGCATGGATTCCAAGATAACCCATCTAATTCGCATAGATTTGAAGATAAATCATGTGTTTCGCTTGGATTTGAATATAACTCATTCGTTTCGCATGCTGTTGAAGCTAAATCATGTATATCACAAGTATTTGAAGCTGAACCATTTGCTTCGCATGGATTCGAAGATCAGTCTTCTACTTCGCATTGATTTGATGCTAAATCATGTGTTTCGCATGGATTTGAAGCTAACTCGTTTGTTTCGCATGCTGTTGAAGCTAAATCATGTATATCACAAGTATTTCAAGCTAAACCATTTGTTACGCATGGATTCGAAGATCAGCCTTCTACTTCGCATTTATTTGAAGCTAAATCATGTGTTTCGCATGGATTTGAAGCTAACTCGTTTGTTTCGCATGCTGTTGAAGCTAAATCATATATATCACAAGTATTTGAAGCTAAACCATTTGTTTCGCATTTATTCGATGCTAAGCCTTCTACTTCGCATTGATTTGAGGCTAAATCATGTGTTTCGCTCGGTTTTGAAGCTAACTCGTTTGTTTCGCATGCTGTTGAAGCTAAATCATGTATATCACAAGTATTTGAAGCTATATCATACGTTTCGCATGGATTCCAAGATAACCCTTCTAATTCGCATAGATTTGAAGATAAATCATGTGTTTCGCTTGGATTTGAATATAACACATTTGTTTCGCATGCTGTTGAAGCGAAATCATGTATATCACAAGTATTTGAAGCTAAACCATTTGTATCGCATGGGATCGAAGATAAGCCTCCTACTTCGCATTGATTTGAAGCTAAATCAGGTTTTTCGCATGGATTTGAAGCTAACTCGTTTGTTTCGCATGCTGTTGAAGCTAAATCATATAGATCACAAGTATTTGAAGCTAAACCATTTGTTTCGCATTTATTCGAAGCTAAGCCTTCTACTTCGCATTGATTTGAGGCTAAATCATGTGTTTCGCTCGGTTTTGAAGCTAACTCGTTTGTTTCGCATGCTGTTGAAGCTAAATCATGTATATCACAAGTATTTCAAGCTAAACCATTTGTTACGCATGGATTCGAAGATCAGCCTTCTACTTCGCATTTATTTGATGCTAAATCATGTGTTTCGCATGGATTTGAAGCTAACTCGTTTGTTTCGCATGCTGTTGAAGCTAAATCATGTATATCACAAGTATTTGAAGCTAAACCATTTGTATCGGATGGGATCGAAGATAAGCCTCCTACTTCGCATTGATTTGAAGCTAAATCATGTGTTTCGCATGGATTCGAAGCTAACTCGTTTGTATCGCATGCTGTTGAAGCTAAATCATATATATCACAAGTATTTGAAGCTAAACCATTTGTTTCGCATTTATTCGAAGCTAAGCCTTCTACTTCGCATTGATTTGAGGCTAAATCATGTGTTTCGCTTGGTTTTGAAGCTAACTCGTTTTTTTCGCATGCAGTTGTAGCTAAATCATTTATATCACAAGAATTTGAAGCTAAACCATTTGTTTCGCATGGATTCGAAGATAAGCCTTCTACTTCGCATTGATTTTAATCTAAATCATGTCTTTCGCATGGATTTAAAGGTAACTCGTTTCTTTCGCATGCAGTTGAAGCTGAATCATGTATATCACAAGTATTTGAAGCTAAACTATTCGTTTCGCATGGATGCGAAGTTAACTCGTTTGTTTCGCATACAGTTGAAGCTAAATCACGTATATCACAAGTATTTGCAGCTAAACCATTTGTTTCGCATCGATACGAAGATAACCCTTCTACTTCGCATTGATGTGAAGCTAAATAATGTGTTTCGCATGGATTTGAATCTAACTCGTTTATTTCGCATGCTGTTGAAGCTAAATCATGTATATCACAAGTATAAGAAGCTATATCATACGTTTCGCATGGATTCCAAGATAACCCTTCTAATTCGCATTGATTTGAATCTAAATAATGTGTTTCGCATGGATTTGAAGCTAACTCGTTTATTTCGCATGCTGTTGAAGCTAAATCATGTATATCACAAGTATTTGAAGCTATATCATACGTTTCGCATGGATTCCAAGATAACCCTTCTAATTCGCATTGATTTGAAGCTAAATCATGTGTTTCGGATGGATTTGAAGCTAACTCGTTTGTTTCGCATGCTGTTGAAGCTAAATCATATATATCACAAGTATTTGAAGCTAAACCATTTGTTACGCATGGATTCGAAGATCAGCCTTCTACTTCGCATTGAGTTGATGCTAAATCATGTGTTTCGCATGGATTTGAAGCTAACTCGTTTGTTTCGCATGCTGTTGAAGCTAAATCATGTATATCACAAGTATTTGAAGCTAAACCATTTGTATCGGATGGGATCGAAGATAAGCCTCCTACTTCGCATTGATTTTAATCTAAATCATGTCTTTCGCATGGATTTAAAGGTAACTCGTTTGTTTCGCATGCAGTAGAAGCTGAATCATGTATATGACAAGTATTTGAAGCTAAACTATTCGTTTCGCATGGATTCGAAGTTAACTCGTTTGTTTCGCATACAGTTGTAGCTAAATCACGTATATCACAAGTATTTGCAGCTAAACCATTTGTTTCGCATCGATACGAAGATAACCCTTCTACTTCGCACTGATTTGAAGCTAAATCATGTGTTTCGCATGGATTTGAATCTAACTCGTTTATTTCGCATGCTGTTGAAGCTAAATCATGTATATCACAAGTATTTGAAGCTAAACCATTTGTATTGCATGGGATCGAAGATAAGCCTCCTACTTCGCATTGATTTGATGCTAAATCATGTGTTTCGCATGGATTTGAAGCTAACTCGTTTGTTTCGCATGCTGTTGAAGCTAAATCATATATATATATCACAAGTATTTGAAGCTAAACCATTTGTTTCGCATTTATTCGAAGCTAAGACTTCTACTTCACATTGATTTGAGGCTAAATCATGTGTTTCGCTCGGTTTTGAAGCTAACTCGTTTGTTTCGCATGCTGTTGAAGCTAAATCATGTATATCACAAGTATTTGAAGCTATATCATACGTTTCGCATGGATTCCAAGATAACACTTCTAATTCGCATTGATTTGAAGCTAAATCATGTGTTTCGCATGGATTTGAAGCTAACTCGTTTGTTTCGCATGCTGTTGAAGCTAAATCATATATCACAAGTATTTCAATCTAAACCATTTGTTACGCATGGATTCGAAGATCAGCCTTCTACTTCGCATTTATTTGATGATAAATCATGTGTTTCGCATGGATTTGAAGCTAACTCGTTTGTTTCGCATGCTGTTGAAGCTAAATCATGTATATCACAAGTATTTGAATCTAAACCATTTGCATCGGATGGGATCGAAGATAAGCCTCCTACTTCGCATTGATTTGAAGCTAAATCATGTGTTTCGCATGGATTTGAAGCTAACTCGTTTGTATTGCATGCAGTTGTAGCTAAATCATGTATATCACAAGTATTTGAAGCTAAACCATTTGATTCGCATGGATTCGAAGATAAGCCTTCTACTTCGCATTGATTTTAATCTAAATCATGTCTTTCGCATGGATTTAAAGGTAACTCGTTTGTTTCGCATGCAGTTGAAGCTGAATCATGTATATCACAAGTATTTGAAGCTAAACTATTCGTTTCGCATGGATTCGAATTTAACTCGTTTGTTTCGCATACAGTTGAAGCTAAATCACGTATATCACAAGTATTTGCAGCTAAACCATTTGTTTCGCATCGATACGAAGATAACCCTTCTACTTCGCATTGATTTGAAGCTAAATCATGTGTTTCGCATGGATTTGAATCTAACTCGTTTATTTCGCATGCTGTTGAAGCTAAATCATGTATATCACAAGTATAAGAAGCTAATCCGTTTGTTTCGCATGGATTCGAAGATAAGCCTTCTACTTCGCATTGATTTGAAGCTAAATCATGTGTTTCGCATGGATTTGAATCTAACTCGTTTGTTTCGGATGCTGTTGAAGCTAAGTCATGTATATCACAAGTATTTGAAGCTATATCATTTGTTTCGCATGGATTCGAAGATAACCCTTCTAATTCGCATTGATTTGAAGCTAAATCATGTGTTTCGCATGGATTTGAAGCTAAATCATGTGTTTCGCATGGATTTGAAGCTAACTCGTTTGTTTCGCATGCTGTTGAAGCTAAATCATGTATATCACAAGTATTTGAAGCTAAACCATTTGTTACGCATGGATTCGAAGATCAGCCTTCTACTTCGCATTGATTTGATGCTAAATCATGTGTTTCGCATGGATTTGAAGCTAACTCGTTAGTTTCGCATGCTGTTGAAGCTAAATCATGTATATCACAAGTATTTGAAGCTAAACCATTTGTATTGCATGGGATCGAAGATAAGCCTCCTACTTCGCATTGATTTGAAGCTAAATCATGTGTTTCGCATGGATTTGAAGCTAACTCGTTTGTTTCGCATGCTTTTGAAGCTAAATCATATATATATATCACAAGTATTTGAAGCTAAACCATTTGTTTCGCATTTATTCGAAGCTAAGACTTCTACTTCACATTGATTTGAGGCTAAATCATGTGTTTCGCTCGGTTTTGAAGCTAACTCGTTTGTTTCGCATGCTGTTGAAGCTAAATCATGTATATCACAAGTATTTGAAGCTATATCATACGTTTCGCATGGATTCCAAGATAACCCTTCTAATTCGCATAGATTTGAAGATAAATCATGTGTTTCGCTTGGATTTGAATATAACTCATTCGTTTCGCATGCTGTTGAAGCTAAATCATGTATATCACAAGTATTTGAAGCTGAACCATTTGCTTCGCATGGATTCGAAGATCAGCCTTCTACTTCGCATTGATTTGATGCTAAATCATGTGTTTCGCATGGATTTGAAGCTAACTCGTTTGTTTCGCATGCTGTTGAAGCTAAATCATGTATACCACAAGTATTTGAAGCTATATCATACGTTTCGCATGGATTCCAAGATAACCCTTCTAATTCGCATTGATTTGAAGCTAAATCATGTGTTTCGCATGGATTTGAAGCTAACTCGTTTATTTCGCATGTTGTTGAAGCTAAATAATGTATATCCCATGTATAAGAAGCTAATCCATTTGTTTCGCATGGATTCGAAGATATGCTTACTTCTTCGCATTGATTTGAAGCTAAATCATGTGTTTCGCTCGGTTTTGAAGCTAACTCGTTTGTTTCGCATGCTGTTGAAGCTAAATCATGTATATCACAAGTATTTGAAGCTATATCATACGTTTCGCATGGATTCCAAGATAACCCTTCTAATTCGCATTGATTTGAAGCTAAATCATGTGTTTCGCATGGATTTGAAGCTAACTCGTTTGTTTCGCATGCTGTTGAAGCTAAATCATGTATATCACAAGTATTTCAAGCTAAACCATTTGTTACGCATGGATTCGAAGATCAGCCTTCTACTTCGCATTTATTTGATTCTAAATCATGTGTTTCGCATGGATTTGAAGCTAACTCGTTTGTTTCGCATGCTGTTGAAGCTAAATCATGTATATCACAAGTATTTGAAGCTAAACCATTTGTATCGGATGGGATCGAAGATAAGCCTCCTACTTCGCATTGATTTGAAGCTAAATCATGTGTTTCGCATGGATTCGAAGCTAACTCGTTTGTATCGCATGCTGTTGAAGCTAAATCATATATATCACAAGTATTTGAAGCTATATCATACGTTTCGCATGGATTCCAAGATAACCCTTCTAATTCGCATTGATTTTAATCTAAATAATGTGTTTCGCATGGATTTGAAGCTAACTCGTTTATTTCGCTTGCTGTTGAAGCTAAATCATGTATATCACAAGTATTTGAAGCTATATCATACGTTTCGCATGGATTCCAAGATAACCCTTCTAATTCGCATTGATTTGAAGCTAAATCATGTGTTTCGGATGGATTTGAAGCTAACTCGTTTGTTTCGCATGCTGTTGAAGCTAAATCATATATATCACAAGTATTTGAAGCTAAACCATTTGTTACGCATGGATTCGAAGATCAGCCTTCTACTTCGCATTGAGTTGATGCTAAATCATGTGTTTCGCATGGATTTGAAGCTAACTCGTTTGTTTCGCATGCTGTTGAAGCTAAAACATGTATATCACAAGTATTTGAAGCTAAACCATTTGTATCGCATGGGATCGAAGATAAGCCTCCTACTTCGCATTGATTTGAAGCTAAATCATGTGTTTCGCATGGATTTGAAGCTAACTCGTTTGTTTCGCATGCTGTTGAAGCTAAATCATATATATCACAAGTATTTCAATCTAAACCATTTGTTACGCATGGATTCGAAGATCAGCCTTCTACTTCGCATTTATTTGATGATAAATCATGTGTTTCGCATGGATTTGAAGCTAACTCGTTTGTTTCGCATGCTGTTGAAGCTAAATCATGTATATCACAAGTATTTGAAGCTAAACCATTTGTATCGGATGGGATCGAAGATAAGCCTCCTACTTCGCATTGATTTGAAGCTAAATCATGTGTTTCGCATGGATTTGAAGCTAACTCGATTGTATCGCATGCAGTTGTAGCTAAATCATGTATATCACAAGTATTTGAAGCTAAACCATTTGTTTCGCATGGATTCGAAGATAAGCCTTCTACTTCGCATTGATTTTAATCTAAATCATGTCTTTCGCATGGATTTAAAGGTAACTCGTTTGTTTCGCATGCAGTAGAAGCTAAATCATGTATATCACAAGTATTTGAAGCTAAACCATTTGTTTCGCATCGATACGAAGATAACCCTTCTACTTCGCACTGATTTGAAGCTAAATCATGTGTTTCGCATGGATTTGAATCTAACTCGTTTATTTCGCATGCTGTTGAAGCTAAATCATGTATATCACAAGTATTTGAAGCTAAACCATTTGTATTGCATGGGATCGAAGATAAGCCTCCTACTTCGCATTGATTTGATGCTAAATCATGTGTTTCGCATGGATTTGAAGCTAACTCGTTTGTTTCGCATGCTGTTGAAGCTAAATCATATATATATCACAAGTATTTGAATCTAAACCATTTGTTTCGCATTTATTCGAAGCTAAGACTTCTACTTCACATTGATTTGAGGCTAAATCATGTGTTTCGCTCGGTTTTGAAGCTAACTCGTTTGTTTCGCATGCTGTTGAAGCTAAATCATGTATATCACAAGTATTTGAAGCTATATCATACGTTTCGCATGGATTCCAAGATAACACTTCTAATTCGCATTGATTTGAAGCTAAATCATGTGTTTCGCATGGATTTGAAGCTAACTCGTTTGTTTCGCATGCTGTTGAAGCTAAATCATATATCACAAGTATTTCAATCTAAACCATTTGTTACGCATGGATTCGAAGATCAGCCTTCTACTTCGCATTTATTTGATGATAAATCATGTGTTTCGCATGGATTTGAAGCTAACTCGTTTGTTTCGCATGCTGTTGAAGCTAAATCATGTATATCACAAGTATTTGAAGCTAAACCATTTGTATCGGATGAGATCGAAGATAAGCCTCCTACTTCGCATTGATTTGAAGCTAAATCATGTGTTTCGCATGGATTTGAAGCTAACTCGATTGTATCGCATGCAGTTGTAGCTAAATCATGTATATCACAAGTATTTGAAGCTAAACTATTCGTTTCGCATGGATTCGAAGTTAACTCGTTTGTTTCGCATACAGTTGTAGCTAAATCACGTATATCACAAGTATTTGCAGCTAAACCATTTGTTTCGCATCGATACGAAGATAACCCTTCTACTTCGCACTGATTTGAAGCTAAATCATGTGTTTCGCATGGATTTGAATCTAACTCGTTTATTTCGCATGCTGTTGAAGCTAAATCATGTATATCACAAGTATAAGAAGCTAATCCGTTTGTTTCGCATGGATTCGAAGATAAGCCTTCTACTTCGCATAGATTTGAAGCTAAATCATGTGTTTCGCATGGATTTGAAGCTAACTCGTTTGTTTCGCATGCTGTTGAAGCTAAATCATATATCACAAGTATTTCAATCTAAACCATTTGTTACGCATGGATTCGAAGCTAAGCCTTCTACTTCGCATTGATTTGAGGCTAAATCATGTGTTTCGCTCGGTTTTGAAGCTAACTCGTTTGTTTCGCATGCTGTTGAAGCTAAATCATGTATATCACAAGTATTTGAAGCTATATCATACGTTTCGCATGGATTCCAAGATAACACTTCTAATTCGCATTGATTTGAAGCTAAATCATGTGTTTCGCATGGATTTGAAGCTAACTCGTTTGTTTCGCATGCTGTTGAAGCTAAATCATGTATATCACAAGTATTTGAAGCTAAACCATTTGTTACGCATGGATTCGAAGATCAGCCTTCTACTTCGCATTGATTTGATGCTAAATCATGTGTTTCGCATGGATTTGAAGCTAACTCGTTAGTTTCGCATGCTGTTGAAGCTAAATCATGTATATCACAAGTATTTGAAGCTAAACCATTTGTATTGCATGGGATCGAAGATAAGCCTCCTACTTCGCATTGATTTGAAGCTAAATCATGTGTTTCGCATGGATTTGAAGCTAACTCGTTTGTTTCGCATGCTGTTGAAGCTAAATCATATATATATCACAAGTATTTGAAGCTAAACCATTTGTTTCGCATTTATTCGAAGCTAAGACTTCTACTTCACATTGATTTGAGGCTAAATCATGTGTTTCGCTCGGTTTTGAAGCTAACTCGTTTGTTTCGCATGCTGTTGAAGCTAAATCATGTATATCACAAGTATTTGAAGCTATATCATACGTTTCGCATGGATTCCAAGATAACCCTTCTAATTCGCATAGATTTGAAGATAAATCATGTGTTTCGCTTGGATTTGAATATAACTCATTCGTTTCGCATGCTGTTGAAGCTAAATCATGTATATCACAAGTATTTGAAGCTGAACCATTTGCTTCGCATGGATTCGAAGATCAGCCTTCTACTTCGCATTGATTTGATGCTAAATCATGTGTTTCGCATGGATTTGAAGCTAACTCGTTTGTTTCGCATGCTGTTGAAGCTAAATCATGTATACCACAAGTATTTGAAGCTATATCATACGTTTCGCATGGATTCCAAGATAACCCTTCTAATTCGCATTGATTTGAAGCTAAATCATGTGTTTCGCATGGATTTGAAGCTAACTCGTTTATTTCGCATGTTGTTGAAGCTAAATAATGTATATCACATGTATAAGAAGCTAATCCATTTGTTTCGCATGGATTCGAAGATATGCTTACTTCTTCGCATTGATTTGAAGCTAAATCATGTGTTTCGCATGGATTTGAATCTAACTCGTTTGTTTCGGATGCTGTTGAAGTTAAATCATGTATATCACAAGTATTTGAAGCTATATCATTTGTTTCGCATGGATTCGAAGATAACACTTCTAATTCGCATTGATTTGAAGCTAAATCATGTGTTTCGCATGAATTTGAAGCTAACTCGTTTGTTTCGCATGCTGTTGAAGTTAAATCATGTATATCACAAGTATTTGAAGCTATATCATTTGTTTCGCATGGATTCGAAGATAACACTTCTAATTCGCATTGATTTGAAGCTAAATCATGTGTTTCGCTTGGATTTGAAGCTAACTCGTTTTTTTCGCTAGTAGTTGAAGCTAAATCATGCATATCACAAGTATTTGAAGCTAAACCATTTGATTCCCATGGTTCTGAAGCCAAGCTTTCTACATCGCATTGACTTGAAGATAAATCATGTGTTTCGCTTGGATTTGAATCTAACTCATTTGTTTCGCATGCTGTTGAAGCTAAATCATGTATATCACAAGTATTTGAAGCTAAACCATTTGTATCGCATGGGATCGAAGATAAGAATCCTACTTCGCATTGATTTGGAGCTAAATCAGGTTTTTCGCATGGATTTGAAGCTAACTCGTTTGTTTCGCATGCTGTTGAAGCTAAATCATGTATATCACAAGTATTTGAAGCTATATCATACGTTTCGCATGGATTCCAAGATAACCCTTCTAATTCGCATTGATTTGAAGCTAAATCATGTGTTTCGCATGGATTTGAAGCTAACTCGTTTGTTTCGCATGCTGTTGAAGCTAAATCATATATCACAAGTATTTCAATCTAAACCATTTGTTACGCATGGATTCGAAGATCAGCCTTCTACTTCGCATTTATTTGATGATAAATCATGTGTTTCGCATGGATTTGAAGCTAACTCGTTTGTTTCGCATGCTGTTGAAGCTAAATCATGTATATCACAAGTATTTGAAGCTAAACCATTTGTATCGGATGGGATCGAAAGATAAGCCTCCTACTTCGCATTGATTTGAAGCTAAATCATGTGTTTCGCATGGATTTGAAGCTAACTCGTTTGTATCGCATGCAGTTGTAGCTAAATCATGTATATCACAAGTATTTGAAGCTAAACCATTTGCTTCGCATGGATTCGAAGATAAGCCTTCTACTTCGCATTGATTTTAATCTAAATCATGTCTTTCGCATGGATTTAAAGGTAACTCGTTTGTTTCGCATGCTGTTGAAGCTAAATCATGTATATCACAAGTATTTGAAGCTAAACCATTTGTATCGCATGGATTCGAAGTTAACTCGTTTGTTTCGCATACAGTTGAAGCTAAATCACGTATATCACAAGTATTTGCAGCTAAACCATTTGTTTCGCATCGATACGAAGATAACCCTTCTACTTCGCATTGATTTGAAGCTAAATCATGTGTTTCGCATGGATTTGAATCTAACTTGTTTAATACGCATGCTGTTGAAGCTAAATCATGTATATCACAAGTATAAGAAGCTAATCCGTTTGTTTCGCATGGATTCGAAGATAAGTCTTCTACTTCGCATTGATTTGAAGCTAAATCATGTGTTTCGCATGGATTTGAATCTAACTCGTTTGTTTCGGATGCTGTTGAAGCTAAATCATGTATATCACAAGTATTTGAAGCTATATCATTTGTTTCGCATGGATACGAAGATAACCCTTCTAATTCGCATTGATTTGAAGCTAAATCATGTGTTTCGCATGGATTTGAAGCTAAATCATGTGTTTCGCATGGATTTGAAGCTAACTCGTTTGTTTCGCATGCTGTTGAAGCTAAATCATGTATATCACAAGTATTTGAAGCTAAACCATTTGTTACGCATGGATTCGAAGATCAGCCTTCTACTTCGCATTGATTTGATGCTAAATCATGTGTTTCGCATGGATTTGAAGCTAACTCGTTTGTTTCGCATGCTGTTGAAGCTAAATCATATATATCACAAGTATTTGAAGCTAAACCATTTGATTCCCATGGTTTTGAAGCCAAGCTTTCTACATCGCATTGACTTGAAGATAAATCATGTGTTTCGCTTGGATTTGAAGCTAACTCGTTTTTTTCGCTAGTAGTTGAAGCTAAATCATGCATATCACAAGTATTTGAAGCTAAACCATTTGATTCCCATGGTTTTGAAGCCAAGCTTTCTACATCGCATTGACTTGAAGATAAATCATGTGTTTCGCTTGGATTTGAATCTAACTCATTTGTTTCGCATGCTGTTGAAGCTAAATCATGTATATCACAAGTATTTGAAGCTAAACCATTTGTATCGCATGGGATCGAAGATAAGCATCCTACTTCGCATTGATTTGGAGCTAAATAAGGTTTTTCGCATGGATTTGAAGCTAACTCGTTTGTTTCGCATGCTGTTGAAGCTAAATCATGTATATCACAATTATTTGAAGCTATATCATACGTTTCGCATGGATTCCAAGATAACCCTTCTAATTCGCATTGATTTGAAGCTAAATCATGTGTTTCGCATGGATTTGAATCTAACTCGTTTATTTCGCATGCTGTTGAAGCTAAATCATGTATATCACAAGTATAAGAAGCTAATCCGTTTGTTTCGCATGGATTCGAAGATAAGCCTTCTACTTCGCATAGATTTGAAGCTAAATCATGTGTTTCGCATGGATTTGAAGCTAACTCGTTTGTTTCGCATGCTGTTGAAGCTAAATCATATATCACAAGTATTTCAATCTAAACCATTTGTTACGCATGGATTCGAAGCTAAGCCTTCTACTTCGCATTGATTGAGGCTAAATCATGTGTTTCGCATGGATTTGAAGCTAGCTCGTTTGTTTCGCATGCTGTTGAAGCTAAATCATGTATATCACAAGTATTTGAAGCTAAACCATTTGTTACGCATGGATTCGAAGATCAGCCTTCTACTTCGCATTGATTTGATGCTAAATCATGTGTTTCGCATGGATTTGAAGCTAACTCGTTAGTTTCGCATGCTGTTGAAGCTAAATCATGTATATCACAAGTATTTGAAGCTAAACCATTTGTATTGCATGGGATCGAAGATAAGCCTCCTACTTCGCATTGATTTGAAGCTAAATCATGTGTTTCGCATGGATTTGAAGCTAACTCGTTTGTTTCGCATGCTGTTGAAGTTAAATCATATATATATCACAAGTATTTGAAGCTAAACCATTTGTTTCGCATTTATTCGAAGCTAAGACTTCTACTTCACATTGATTTGAGGCTAAATCATGTGTTTCGCTCGGTTTTGAAGCTAACTCGTTTGTTTCGCATGCTGTTGAAGCTAAATCATGTATATCACAAGTATTTGAAGCTATATCATACGTTTCGCATGGATTCCAAGATAACCCTTCTAATTCGCATAGATTTGAAGATAAATCATGTGTTTCGCTTGGATTTGAATATAACTCATTCGTTTCGCATGCTGTTGAAGCTAAATCATGTATATCACAAGTATTTGAAACTGAACCATTTGCTTCGCATGGATTCGAAGATCAGCCTTCTACTTCGCATTGATTTGATGCTAAATCATGTGTTTCGCATGGATTTGAAGCTAACTCGTTTGTTTCGCATGCTGTTGAAGCTAAATCATGTATACCACAAGTATTTGAAGCTATATCATACGTTTCGCATGGATTCCAAGATAACCCTTCTAATTCGCATTGATTTGAAGCTAAATCATGTGTTTCGCATGGATTTGAAGCTAACTCGTTTATTTCGCATGTTGTTGAAGCTAAATAATGTATATCACATGTATAAGAAGCTAATCCATTTGTTTCGCATGGATTCGAAGATATGCTTACTTCTACGCATTGATTTGAAGCTAAATCATGTGTTTCGCATGGATTTGAATCTAACTCGTTTGTTTCGGATGCTGTTGAAGTTAAATCATGTATATCACAAGTATTTGAAGCTATATCATTTGTTTCGCATGGATTCGAAGATAACACTTCTAATTCGCATTGATTTGAAGCTAAATCATGTGTTTCGCATGAATTTGAAGCTAACTCGTTTGTTTCGCATGCTGTTGAAGTTAAATCATGTATATCACAAGTATTTGAAGCTATATCATTTGTTTCGCATGGATTCGAAGATAACACTTCTAATTCGCATTGATTTGAAGCTAAATCATGTGTTTCGCTTGGATTTGAAGCTAACTCGTTTTTTTCGCTAGTAGTTGAAGCTAAATCATGCATATCACAAGTATTTGAAGCTAAACCATTTGATTCCCATGGTTTTGAAGCCAAGCTTTCTACATCGCATTGACTTGAAGATAAATCATGTGTTTCGCTTGGATTTGAATCTAACTCATTTGTTTCGCATGCTGTTGAAGCTAAATCATGTATATCACAAGTATTTGAAGCTAAACCATTTGTATCGCATGGGATCGAAGATAAGCATCCTACTTCGCATTGATTTGGAGCTAAATCAGGTTTTTCGCATGGATTTGAAGCTAACTCGTTTGTTTCGCATGCTGTTGAAGCTAAATCATGTATATCACAAGTATTTGAAGCTATATCATACGTTTCGCATGGATTCCAAGATAACCCTTCTAATTCGCATTGATTTGAAGCTAAATCATGTGTTTCGCATGGATTTGAAGCTAACTCGTTTGTTTCGCATGCTGTTGAAGCTAAATCATATATCACAAGTATTTCAATCTAAACCATTTGTTACGCATGGATTCGAAGATCAGCCTTCTACTTCGCATTTATTTGATGATAAATCATGTGTTTCGCATGGATTTGAAGCTAACTCGTTTGTTTCGCATGCTGTTGAAGCTAAATCATGTATATCACAAGTATTTGAAGCTAAACCATTTGTATCGGATGGGATCGAAAGATAAGCCTCCTACTTCGCATTGATTTGAAGCTAAATCATGTGTTTCGCATGGATTTGAAGCTAACTCGTTTGTATCGCATGCAGTTGTAGCTAAATCATGTATATCACAAGTATTTGAAGCTAAACCATTTGCTTCGCATGGATTCGAAGATAAGCCTTCTACTTCGCATTGATTTTAATCTAAATCATGTGTTTCGCTTGGATTTGAATATAACTCATTCGTTTCGCATGCTGTTGAAGCTAAATCATGTATATCACAAGTATTTGAAGCTGAACCATTTGCTTCGCATGGATTCGAAGATCAGCCTTCTACTTCGCATTGATTTGATGCTAAATCATGTGTTTCGCATGGATTTGAAGCTAACTCGTTTGTTTCGCATGCTGTTGAAGCTAAATCATGTATACCACAAGTATTTGAAGCTAAACCATTTGTTACGCATGGATTCGAAGATCAGCCTTCTACTTCGCATAGATTTGAAGCTAAATCATGTGTTTCGCATGGATTTGAAGCTAACTCGTTTGTTTCGCATGCTGTTGAAGCTAAATCATATATCACAAGTATTTCAATCTAAACCATTTGTTACGCATGGATTCGAAGCTAAGCCTTCTACTTCGCATTGATTTGAGGCTAAATCATGTGTTTCGCATGGATTTGAAGCTAGCTCGTTTGTTTCGCATGCTGTTGAAGCTAAATCATGTATATCACAAGTATTTGAAGCTAAACCATTTGTTACGCATGGATTCGAAGATCAGCCTTCTACTTCGCATTGATTTGATGCTAAATCATGTGTTTCGCATGGATTTGAAGCTAACTCGTTAGTTTCGCATGCTGTTGAAGCTAAATCATGTATATCACAAGTATTTGAAGCTAAACCATTTGTATTGCATGGGATCGAAGATAAGCCTCCTACTTCGCATTGATTTGAAGCTAAATCATGTGTTTCGCATGGATTTGAAGCTAACTCGTTTGTTTCGCATGCTGTTGAAGTTAAATCATATATATATCACAAGTATTTGAAGCTAAACCATTTGTTTCGCATTTATTCGAAGCTAAGACTTCTACTTCACATTGATTTGAGGCTAAATCATGTGTTTCGCTCGGTTTTGAAGCTAACTCGTTTGTTTCGCATGCTGTTGAAGCTAAATCATGTATATCACAAGTATTTGAAGCTATATCATACGTTTCGCATGGATTCCAAGATAACCCTTCTAATTCGCATAGATTTGAAGATAAATCATGTGTTTCGCTTGGATTTGAATATAACTCATTCGTTTCGCATGCTGTTGAAGCTAAATCATGTATATCACAAGTATTTGAAACTGAACCATTTGCTTCGCATGGATTCGAAGATCAGCCTTCTACTTCGCATTGATTTGATGCTAAATCATGTGTTTCGCATGGATTTGAAGCTAACTCGTTTGTTTCGCATGCTGTTGAAGCTAAATCATGTATACCACAAGTATTTGAAGCTATATCATACGTTTCGCATGGATTCCAAGATAACCCTTCTAATTCGCATTGATTTGAAGCTAAATCATGTGTTTCGCATGGATTTGAAGCTAACTCGTTTATTTCGCATGTTGTTGAAGCTAAATAATGTATATCACATGTATAAGAAGCTAATCCATTTGTTTCGCATGGATTCGAAGATATGCTTACTTCTACGCATTGATTTGAAGCTAAATCATGTGTTTCGCATGGATTTGAATCTAACTCGTTTGTTTCGGATGCTGTTGAAGTTAAATCATGTATATCACAAGTATTTGAAGCTATATCATTTGTTTCGCATGGATTCGAAGATAACACTTCTAATTCGCATTGATTTGAAGCTAAATCATGTGTTTCGCATGAATTTGAAGCTAACTCGTTTGTTTCGCATGCTGTTGAAGTTAAATCATGTATATCACAAGTATTTGAAGCTATATCATTTGTTTCGCATGGATTCGAAGATAACACTTCTAATTCGCATTGATTTGAAGCTAAATCATGTGTTTCGCTTGGATTTGAAGCTAACTCGTTTTTTTCGCTAGTAGTTGAAGCTAAATCATGCATATCACAAGTATTTGAAGCTAAACCATTTGATTCCCATGGTTTTGAAGCCAAGCTTTCTACATCGCATTGACTTGAAGATAAATCATGTGTTTCGCTTGGATTTGAATCTAACTCATTTGTTTCGCATGCTGTTGAAGCTAAATCATGTATATCACAAGTATTTGAAGCTAAACCATTTGTATCGCATGGGATCGAAGATAAGCATCCTACTTCGCATTGATTTGGAGCTAAATCAGGTTTTTCGCATGGATTTGAAGCTAACTCGTTTGTTTCGCATGCTGTTGAAGCTAAATCATGTATATCACAAGTATTTGAAGCTATATCATACGTTTCGCATGGATTCCAAGATAACCCTTCTAATTCGCATTGATTTGAAGCTAAATCATGTGTTTCGCATGGATTTGAAGCTAACTCGTTTGTTTCGCATGCTGTTGAAGCTAAATCATATATCACAAGTATTTCAATCTAAACCATTTGTTACGCATGGATTCGAAGATCAGCCTTCTACTTCGCATTTATTTGATGATAAATCATGTGTTTCGCATGGATTTGAAGCTAACTCGTTTGTTTCGCATGCTGTTGAAGCTAAATCATGTATATCACAAGTATTTGAAGCTAAACCATTTGTATCGGATGGGATCGAAAGATAAGCCTCCTACTTCGCATTGATTTGAAGCTAAATCATGTGTTTCGCATGGATTTGAAGCTAACTCGTTTGTATCGCATGCAGTTGTAGCTAAATCATGTATATCACAAGTATTTGAAGCTAAACCATTTGCTTCGCATGGATTCGAAGATAAGCCTTCTACTTCGCATTGATTTTAATCTAAATCATGTGTTTCGCTTGGATTTGAATATAACTCATTCGTTTCGCATGCTGTTGAAGCTAAATCATGTATATCACAAGTATTTGAAGCTGAACCATTTGCTTCGCATGGATTCGAAGATCAGCCTTCTACTTCGCATTGATTTGATGCTAAATCATGTGTTTCGCATGGATTTGAAGCTAACTCGTTTGTTTCGCATGCTGTTGAAGCTAAATCATGTATACCACAAGTATTTGAAGCTATATCATACGTTTCGCATGGATTCCAAGATAACCCTTCTAATTCGCATTGATTTGAAGCTAAATCATGTGTTTCGCATGGATTTGAAGCTAACTCGTTTATTTCGCATGTTGTTGAAGCTAAATAATGTATATCACATGTATAAGAAGCTAATCCATTTGTTTCGCATGGATTCGAAGATATGCTTACTTCTACGCATTGATTTGAAGCTAAATCATGTGTTTCGCATGGATTTGAATCTAACTCGTTTGTTTCGGATGCTGTTGAAGTTAAATCATGTATATCACAAGTATTTGAAGCTATATCATTTGTTTCGCATGGATTCGAAGATAACACTTCTAATTCGCATTGATTTGAAGCTAAATCATGTGTTTCGCATGAATTTGAAGCTAACTCGTTTGTTTCGCATGCTGTTGAAGTTAAATCATGTATATCACAAGTATTTGAAGCTATATCATTTGTTTCGCATGGATTCGAAGATAACACTTCTAATTCGCATTGATTTGAAGCTAAATCATGTGTTTCGCTTGGATTTGAAGCTAACTCGTTTTTTTCGCTAGTAGTTGAAGCTAAATCATGCATATCACAAGTATTTGAAGCTAAACCATTTGATTCCCATGGTTTTGAAGCCAAGCTTTCTACATCGCATTGACTTGAAGATAAATCATGTGTTTCGCTTGGATTTGAATCTAACTCATTTGTTTCGCATGCTGTTGAAGCTAAATCATGTATATCACAAGTATTTGAAGCTAAACCATTTGTATCGGATGGGATCGAAGATAAGCCTCCTACTTCGCATTGATTTGAAGCTAAATCATGTGTTTCGCATGGATTTGAAGCTAACTCGTTTGTATCGCATGCAGTTGTAGCTAAATCATGTATATCACAAGTATTTGAAGCTAAACCATTTGCTTCGCATGGATTCGAAGATAAGCCTTCTACTTCGCATTGATTTTAATCTAAATCATGTCTTTCGCATGGATTTAAAGGTAACTCGATTGTTTCGCATGCTGTTGAAGCTAAATCATGTATATCACAAGTATTTGAAGCTAAACCATTTGTATCGCATGGATTCGAAGTTAACTCGTTTGTTTCGCATACAGTTGAAGCTAAATCACGTATATCACAAGTATTTGCAGCTAAACCATTTGTTTCGCATCGATACGAAGATAACCCTTCTACTTCGCATTGATTTGAAGCTAAATCATGTGTTTCGCATGGATTTGAATCTAACTTGTTTAATACGCATGCTGTTGAAGCTAAATCATGTATATCACAAGTATAAGAAGCTAATCCGTTTGTTTCGCATGGATTCGAAGATAAGCCTTCTACTTCGCATTGATTTGAAGCTAAATCATGTGTTTCGCATGGATTTGAATCTAACTCGTTTGTTTCGGATGCTGTTGAAGCTAAATCATGTATATCACAAGTATTTGAAGCTATATCATTTGTTTCGCATGGATACGAAGATAACCCTTCTAATTCGCATTGATTTGAAGCTAAATCATGTGTTTCGCATGGATTTGAAGCTAAATCATGTGTTTCGCATGGATTTGAAGCTAACTCGTTTGTTTCGCATGCTGTTGAAGCTAAATCATGTATATCACAAGTATTTGAAGCTAAACCATTTGTTACGCATGGATTCGAAGATCAGCCTTCTACTTCGCATTGATTTGATGCTAAATCATGTGTTTCGCATGGATTTGAAGCTAACTCGTTTGTTTCGCATGCTGTTGAAGCTAAATCATATATATCACAAGTATTTGAAGCTAAACCATTTGATTCCCATGGTTTTGAAGCCAAGCTTTCTACATCGCATTGACTTGAAGATAAATCATGTGTTTCGCTTGGATTTGAAGCTAACTCGTTTTTTTCGCTAGTAGTTGAAGCTAAATCATGCATATCACAAGTATTTGAAGCTAAACCATTTGATTCCCATGGTTTTGAAGCCAAGCTTTCTACATCGCATTGACTTGAAGATAAATCATGTGTTTCGCTTGGATTTGAATCTAACTCATTTGTTTCGCATGCTGTTGAAGCTAAATCATGTATATCACAAGTATTTGAAGCTAAACCATTTGTATCGCATGGGATCGAAGATAAGCATCCTACTTCGCATTGATTTGGAGCTAAATAAGGTTTTTCGCATGGATTTGAAGCTAACTCGTTTGTTTCGCATGCTGTTGAAGCTAAATCATGTATATCACAATTATTTGAAGCTATATCATACGTTTCGCATGGATTCCAAGATAACCCTTCTAATTCGCATTGATTTGAAGCTAAATCATGTGTTTCGCATGGATTTGAATCTAACTCGTTTATTTCGCATGCTGTTGAAGCTAAATCATGTATATCACAAGTATAAGAAGCTAATCCGTTTGTTTCGCATGGATTCGAAGATAAGCCTTCTACTTCGCATAGATTTGAAGCTAAATCATGTGTTTCGCATGGATTTGAAGCTAACTCGTTTGTTTCGCATGCTGTTGAAGCTAAATCATATATCACAAGTATTTCAATCTAAACCATTTGTTACGCATGGATTCGAAGCTAAGCCTTCTACTTCGCATTGATTTGAGGCTAAATCATGTGTTTCGCATGGATTTGAAGCTAGCTCGTTTGTTTCGCATGCTGTTGAAGCTAAATCATGTATATCACAAGTATTTGAAGCTAAACCATTTGTTACGCATGGATTCGAAGATCAGCCTTCTACTTCGCATTGATTTGATGCTAAATCATGTGTTTCGCATGGATTTGAAGCTAACTCGTTAGTTTCGCATGCTGTTGAAGCTAAATCATGTATATCACAAGTATTTGAAGCTAAACCATTTGTATTGCATGGGATCGAAGATAAGCCTCCTACTTCGCATTGATTTGAAGCTAAATCATGTGTTTCGCATGGATTTGAAGCTAACTCGTTTGTTTCGCATGCTGTTGAAGTTAAATCATATATATATCACAAGTATTTGAAGCTAAACCATTTGTTTCGCATTTATTCGAAGCTAAGACTTCTACTTCACATTGATTTGAGGCTAAATCATGTGTTTCGCTCGGTTTTGAAGCTAACTCGTTTGTTTCGCATGCTGTTGAAGCTAAATCATGTATATCACAAGTATTTGAAGCTATATCATACGTTTCGCATGGATTCCAAGATAACCCTTCTAATTCGCATAGATTTGAAGATAAATCATGTGTTTCGCTTGGATTTGAATATAACTCATTCGTTTCGCATGCTGTTGAAGCTAAATCATGTATATCACAAGTATTTGAAACTGAACCATTTGCTTCGCATGGATTCGAAGATCAGCCTTCTACTTCGCATTGATTTGATGCTAAATCATGTGTTTCGCATGGATTTGAAGCTAACTCGTTTGTTTCGCATGCTGTTGAAGCTAAATCATGTATACCACAAGTATTTGAAGCTATATCATACGTTTCGCATGGATTCCAAGATAACCCTTCTAATTCGCATTGATTTGAAGCTAAATCATGTGTTTCGCATGGATTTGAAGCTAACTCGTTTATTTCGCATGTTGTTGAAGCTAAATAATGTATATCACATGTATAAGAAGCTAATCCATTTGTTTCGCATGGATTCGAAGATATGCTTACTTCTACGCATTGATTTGAAGCTAAATCATGTGTTTCGCATGGATTTGAATCTAACTCGTTTGTTTCGGATGCTGTTGAAGTTAAATCATGTATATCACAAGTATTTGAAGCTATATCATTTGTTTCGCATGGATTCGAAGATAACACTTCTAATTCGCATTGATTTGAAGCTAAATCATGTGTTTCGCATGAATTTGAAGCTAACTCGTTTGTTTCGCATGCTGTTGAAGTTAAATCATGTATATCACAAGTATTTGAAGCTATATCATTTGTTTCGCATGGATTCGAAGATAACACTTCTAATTCGCATTGATTTGAAGCTAAATCATGTGTTTCGCTTGGATTTGAAGCTAACTCGTTTTTTTCGCTAGTAGTTGAAGCTAAATCATGCATATCACAAGTATTTGAAGCTAAACCATTTGATTCCCATGGTTTTGAAGCCAAGCTTTCTACATCGCATTGACTTGAAGATAAATCATGTGTTTCGCTTGGATTTGAATCTAACTCATTTGTTTCGCATGCTGTTGAAGCTAAATCATGTATATCACAAGTATTTGAAGCTAAACCATTTGTATCGCATGGGATCGAAGATAAGCATCCTACTTCGCATTGATTTGGAGCTAAATCAGGTTTTTCGCATGGATTTGAAGCTAACTCGTTTGTTTCGCATGCTGTTGAAGCTAAATCATGTATATCACAAGTATTTGAAGCTATATCATACGTTTCGCATGGATTCCAAGATAACCCTTCTAATTCGCATTGATTTGAAGCTAAATCATGTGTTTCGCATGGATTTGAAGCTAACTCGTTTGTTTCGCATGCTGTTGAAGCTAAATCATATATCACAAGTATTTCAATCTAAACCATTTGTTACGCATGGATTCGAAGATCAGCCTTCTACTTCGCATTTATTTGATGATAAATCATGTGTTTCGCATGGATTTGAAGCTAACTCGTTTGTTTCGCATGCTGTTGAAGCTAAATCATGTATATCACAAGTATTTGAAGCTAAACCATTTGTATCGGATGGGATCGAAAGATAAGCCTCCTACTTCGCATTGATTTGAAGCTAAATCATGTGTTTCGCATGGATTTGAAGCTAACTCGTTTGTATCGCATGCAGTTGTAGCTAAATCATGTATATCACAAGTATTTGAAGCTAAACCATTTGCTTCGCATGGATTCGAAGATAAGCCTTCTACTTCGCATTGATTTTAATCTAAATCATGTGTTTCGCTTGGATTTGAATATAACTCATTCGTTTCGCATGCTGTTGAAGCTAAATCATGTATATCACAAGTATTTGAAGCTGAACCATTTGCTTCGCATGGATTCGAAGATCAGCCTTCTACTTCGCATTGATTTGATGCTAAATCATGTGTTTCGCATGGATTTGAAGCTAACTCGTTTGTTTCGCATGCTGTTGAAGCTAAATCATGTATACCACAAGTATTTGAAGCTATATCATACGTTTCGCATGGATTCCAAGATAACCCTTCTAATTCGCATTGATTTGAAGCTAAATCATGTGTTTCGCATGGATTTGAAGCTAACTCGTTTATTTCGCATGTTGTTGAAGCTAAATAATGTATATCACATGTATAAGAAGCTAATCCATTTGTTTCGCATGGATTCGAAGATATGCTTACTTCTACGCATTGATTTGAAGCTAAATCATGTGTTTCGCATGGATTTGAATCTAACTCGTTTGTTTCGGATGCTGTTGAAGTTAAATCATGTATATCACAAGTATTTGAAGCTATATCATTTGTTTCGCATGGATTCGAAGATAACACTTCTAATTCGCATTGATTTGAAGCTAAATCATGTGTTTCGCATGAATTTGAAGCTAACTCGTTTGTTTCGCATGCTGTTGAAGTTAAATCATGTATATCACAAGTATTTGAAGCTATATCATTTGTTTCGCATGGATTCGAAGATAACACTTCTAATTCGCATTGATTTGAAGCTAAATCATGTGTTTCGCATGGATTTGAAGCTAACTCGTTTGTTTCGCATGCTGTTGAAGCTAAATCATATATATCACAAGTATTTGAAGCTAAACCATTTGTTACGCATGGATTCGAAGATCAGCCTTCTACTTCGCATTGAGTTGATGCTAAATCATGTGTTTCGCATGGATTTGAAGCTAACTCGTTTGTTTCGCATGCTGTTGAAGCTAAATCATGTATATCACAAGTATTTGAAGCTTAACCATTTGTATCGCATGGGATCGAAGATAAGCCTCCTACTTCGCATTGATTTGAAGCTAAATCAGGTTTTTCGCATGGATTTGAAGCTAACTCGTTTGTTTCGCATGCTGTTGAAGCTAAATCATATATATCACAAGTATTTGAAGCTAAACCATTTGTATCGCATGGGATCGAAGATAAGCCTCCTACTTCGCATTGATTTGAAGCTAAATCAGGTTTTTCGCATGGATTTGAAGCTAACTCGTTTGTTTCGCATGCTGTTGAAGCTAAATCATATATATCACAAGTATTTGAAGCTAAACCATTTGTTTCGCATTTATTCGAAGCTAAGGCTTCTACTTCGCATTGATTTGAGGCTAAATCATGTGTTTCGCTCGGTTTTGAAGCTAACTCGTTTGTTTCGCATGCTGTTGAAGCTAAATCATGTATATCACAAGTATTTGAAGCTATATCATACGTTTCGCATGGATTCCAAGATAACCCTTCTAATTCGCACTGATTTGAAGTTAAATCATGTGTTTCGCATGGATTTGAAGCTAACTCGTTTGTTTCGCATGCTGTTGAAGCTAAATCATGTATATCACAAGTATTTCAAGCTAAACCATTTGTTACGCATGGATTCGAAGATCAGCCTTCTACTTCGCATTTATTTGATGCTAAATCATGTGTTTCGCATGGATTTGAAGCTAACTCGTTTGTTTCGCATGCTGTTGAAGCTAAATCATGTATATCACAAGTATTTGAAGCTAAGCCATTTGTATCGGATGGGATCGAAGATAAGCGTCCTACTTCGCATTGATTTGAAGCTAAATCATGTGTTTCGCATGGATTTGAAGCTAACTCGTTTGTATCGCATGCTGTTGAAGCTAAATCATATATATCACAAGTATTTGAAGCTAAACCATTTGTTTCGCATTTATTCGAAGCTAAGCCTTCTACTTCGCATTGATTTGAGGCTAAATCATGTGTTTCGCTTGGTTTTGAAGCTAACTCGTTTTTTTCGCATGCAGTTGTAGCTAAATCATGTATATCACAAGAATTTGAAGCTAAACCATTTGTTTCGCATGGATTCGAAGATAAGCCTTCTACTTCGCATTGATTTTAATGTATATCATGTCTTTCGCATGGATTTAAAGGTAACTCGTTTGTTTCGCATGCAGTTGAAGCTGAATCATGTATATCACAAGTATTTGAAGCTAAACTATTCGTTTCGCATGGATTCGAAGTTAACTCGTTTGTTTCGCATACAGTTGAAGCTAAATCACGTATATCACAAGTATTTGCAGCTAAACCATTTGTTTCGCATCGATACGAAGATAACCCTTCTACTTCGCACTGATTTGAAGCTAAATCATGTGTTTCGCATGGATTTGAATCTAACTCGTTTATTTCGCATGCTGTTGAAGCTAAATCATGTATATCACAAGTATAAGAAGCTAATCCGTTTGTTTCGCATGGATTCGAAGATAAGCCTTCTACTTCGCATTGATTTGAAGCTAAATCATGTGTTTCGCATGGATTTGAAGCTAACTCGTTTGTTTCGCATGCTGTTGAAGCTAAATCATATATCACAAGTATTTCAATCTAAACCATTTGTTACGCATGGATTCGAAGCTAAGCCTTCTACTTCGCATTGATTTGAGGCTAAATCATGTGTTTCGCTCGGTTTTGAAGCTAACTCGTTTGTTTCGCATGCTGTTGAAGCTAAATCATGTATATCACAAGTATTTGAAGCTATATCATACGTTTCGCATGGATTCCAAGATAACACTTCTAATTCGCATTGATTTGAAGCTAAATCATGTGTTTCGCATGGATTTGAAGCTAACTCGTTTGTTTCGCATGCTGTTGAAGCTAAATCATATATCACAAGTATTTCAATCTAAACCATTTGTTACGCATGGATTCGAAGATCAGCCTTCTACTTCGCATTTATTTGATGATGAATCATGTGTTTCGCATGGATTTGAAGCTAACTCGTTTGTTTCGCATGCTGTTGAAGCTAAATCATGTATATCACAAGTATTTGAAGCTAAACCATTTGTATCGGATGGGATCGAAGATAAGCCTCCTACTTCGCATTGATTTGAAGCTAAATCATGTGTTTCGCATGGATTTGAAGCTAACTCGTTTGTATTGCATGCAGTTGTAGCTAAATCATGTATATCACAAGTATTTGAAGCTAAACCATTTGTTTCGCATGGATTCGAAGATAAGCCTTCTACTTCGCATTGATTTTAATCTAAATCATGTCTTTCGCATGGATTTAAAGGTAACTCGTTTGTTTCGCATGCAGTTGAAGCTGAATCATGTATATCACAAGTATTTGAAGCTAAACTATTCGTTTCGCATGGATTCGAAGTTAACTCGTTTGTTTCGCATACAGTTGAAGCTAAATCACGTATATCACAAGTATTTGCAGCTAAACCATTTGTTTCGCATCGATACGAAGATAACCCTTCTACTTCGCACTGATTTGAAGCTAAATCATGTGTTTCGCATGGATTTGAATCTCACTCGTTTATTTCGCATGCTGTTGAAGCTAAATCATGTATATCACAAGTATTTGAAGCTATATCATTTGTTTCGCATGGATTCGAAGATAACACTTCTAATTCGGATTGATTTGAAGCTAAATCATGTGTTTCGCATGGATTTGAAGCTAACTCGTTTGTTTCGCATGCTGTTGAAGTTAAATCATGTATATCACAAGTATTTGAAGCTATATGATTTGTTTCGCATGGATTCGAAGATAACGCTTCTAATTCGCATTGATTTGAAGCTAAATCATGTGTTTCGCTTGGATTTGAAGCTAACTCGTTTTTTTCGCTAGTAGTTGAAGCTAAATCATGCATATCACAAGTATTTGAAGCTAAACCATTTGATTCCCATGGTTTTGAAGCCAAGCTTTCTACATCGCATTGACTTGCAGATAAATCATGTTTTTCGCTTGGATTTGAATCTAACTCATTTGTTTCGCATGCTGTTGAAGCTAAATCATGTATATCACAAGTATTTGAAGCTAAACCATTTGCATCGCATGGGATCGAAGATAAGCATCCTACTTCGCATTGATTTGAAGCTAAATCATGTGTTTCGCATGGATTTGAAGCTAACTCGTTTGTTTCGCATGCTGTTGAAGCTAAATCATGTATATCACAAGTATTTGAAGCTAAACCATTTGTATCGGATGGGATCGAAGATAAGCCTCCTACTTCGCATTGATTTGAAGCTAAATCATGTGTTTCGCATGGATTTGAAGCTAACTCGATTGTATCGCATGCAGTTGTAGCTAAATCATGTATATCACAAGTATTTGAAGCTAAACTATTCGTTTCGCATGGATTCGAAGTTAACTCGTTTGTTTCGCATACAGTTGTAGCTAAATCACGTATATCACAAGTATTTGCAGCTAAACCATTTGTTTCGCATCGATACGAAGATAACCCTTCTACTTCGCACTGATTTGAAGCTAAATCATGTGTTTCGCATGGATTTGAATCTAACTCGTTTATTTCGCATGCTGTTGAAGCTAAATCATGTATATCACAAGTATAAGAAGCTAATCCGTTTGTTTCGCATGGATTCGAAGATAAGCCTTCTACTTCGCATTGATTTGAAGCTAAATCATGTGTTTCGCATGGATTTGAAGCTAACTCGTTTGTTTCGCATGCTGTTGAAGCTAAATCATATATCACAAGTATTTCAATCTAAACCATTTGTTACGCATGGATTCGAAGCTATGCCTTCTACTTCGCATTGATTTGGGGCTAAATCATGTGTTTCGCTCGGTTTTGAAGCTAACTCGTTTGTTTCGCATGCTGTTGAAGCTAAATCATGTATATCACAAGTATTTGAAGCTATATCATACGTTTCGCATGGATTCCAAGATAACACTTCTAATTCGCATTGATTTGAAGCTAAATCATGTGTTTCGCATGGATTTGAAGCTAACTCGTTTGTTTCGCATGCTGTTGAAGATAAATCATATATCACAAGTATTTCAATCTAAACCATTTGTTACGCATGGATTCGAAGATCAGCCAACTTCTACTTCGCATTTATTTGATGATAAATCATGTGTTTCGCATGGATTTGAAGCTAACTCGTTTGTTTCGCATGCTGTTGAAGCTAAATCATGTATATCACAAGTATTTGAAGCTAAACCATTTGTATCGGATGGGATCGAAGATAAGCCTCCTACTTCGCATTGATTTGAAGCTAAATCATGTGTTTCGCATGGATTTGAAGCTAACTCGTTTGTATTGCATGCAGTTGTAGCTAAATCATGTATATCACAAGTATTTGAAGCTAAACCATTTGTTTCGCATGGATTCGAAGGTAAGCCTTCTACTTCGCATTGATTTTAATCTAAATCATGTCTTTCGCATGGATTTAAAGGTAACTCGTTTGTTTCGCATGCAGTTGAAGCTGAATCATGTATATCACAAGTATTTGAAGCAAAACTATTCGTTTCGCATGGTTTCGAAGTTAACTCGTTTGTTTCGCATACAGTTGAAGCTAAATCACGTATATCACAAGTATTTGCAGCTAAACCATTTGTTTCGCATCGATACGAAGATAACCCTTCTACTTCGCATTGATTTGAAGCTAAATCATGTGTTTCGCATGGATTTGAATCTAACTCGTTTATTTCGCATGCTGTTGAAGCTAAATCATGTATATCACAAGTATAAGAAGCTAATCCGTTTGTTTCGCATGGATTCGAAGATAAGCCTTCTACTTCGCATTGATTTGAAGCTAAATCATGTGTTTCGCATGGATTTGAATCTAACTCGTTTGTTTCGGATGCTGTTGAAGCTAAGTCATGTATATCACAAGTATTTGAAGCTATATCATTTGTTTCGCATGGATTCGAAGATAACCCTTCTAATTCGCATTGATTTGAAGCTAAATCATGTGTTTCGCATGGATTTGAATCTAACTCGTTTATTTCGCATGCTGTTGAAGCTAAATCATGTATATCACAAGTATAAGAAGCTAATCCGTTTGTTTCGCATGGATTCGAAGATAAGCCTTCTACTTCGCATTGATTTGAAGCTAAATCATGTGTTTCGCATGGATTTGAATCTAACTCGTTTGTTTCGGATGCTGTTGAAGCTAAGTCATGTATATCACAAGTATTTGAAGCTATATCATTTGTTTCGCATGGATTCGAAGATAACCCTTCTAATTCGCATTGATTTGAAGCTAAATCATGTGTTTCGCATGGATTTGAAGCTAAATCATGTGTTTCGCATGGATTTGAAGCTAACTCGTTTGTTTCGCATGCTGTTGAAGCTAAATCATGTATATCACAAGTATTTGAAGCTAAACCATTTGTTACGCATGGATTCGATGATCAGCCTTCTACTTCGCATTGATTTGATGCTAAATCATGTGTTTCGCATGGATTTGAAGCTAACTCGTTAGTTTCGCATGCTGTTGAAGCTAAATCATGTATATCACAAGTATTTGAAGCTAAACCATTTGTATTGCATGGGATCGAAGATAAGCCTCCTACTTCGCATTGATTTGAAGCTAAATCATGTGTTTCGCATGGATTTGAAGCTAACTCGTTTGTTTCGCATGCTGTTGAAGCTAAATCATATATATATCACAAGTATTTGAAGCTAAACCATTTGTTTCGCATTTATTCGAAGCTAAGACTTCTACTTCACATTGATTTGAGGCTAAATCATGTGTTTCGCTCGGTTTTGAAGCTAACTCGTTTGTTTCGCATGCTGTTGAAGCTAAATCATGTATATCACAAGTATTTGAAGCTATATCATACGTTTCGCATGGATTCCAGATAACCCTTCTAATTCGCATAGATTTGAAGATAAATCATGTGTTTCGCTTGGATTTGAATATAACTCATTCGTTTCGCATGCTGTTGAAGCTAAATCATGTATATCACAAGTATTTGAAGCTGAACCATTTGCTTCGCATGGATTCGAAGATCAGCCTTCTACTTCGCATTGATTTGATGCTAAATCATGTGTTTCGCATGGATTTGAAGCTAACTCGTTTGTTTCGCATGCTGTTGAAGCTAAATCATGTATACCACAAGTATTTGAAGCTATATCATACGTTTCGCATGGATTCCAAGATAACCCTTCTAATTCGCATTGATTTGAAGCTAAATCATGTGTTTCGCATGGATTTGAAGCTAACTCGTTTATTTCGCATGTTGTTGAAGCTAAATAATGTATATCACATGTATAAGAAGCTAAACCATTTGTATCGGATGGGATCGAAGATAAGCCTCCTACTTCGCATTGATTTGAAGCTAAATCATGTGTTTCGCATGGATTTGAAGCTAACTCGTTTGTATTGCATGCAGTTGTAGCTAAATCATGTATATCACAAGTATTTGAAGCTAAACCATTTGTTTCGCATGGATTCGAAGATAAGCCTTCTACTTCGCATTGATTTTAATCTAAATCATGTCTTTCGCATGGATTTAAAGGTAACTCGTTTGTTTCGCATGCAGTTGAAGCTGAATCATGTATATCACAAGTATTTGAAGCTAAACTATTCGTTTCGCATGGATTTGAAGCTAACTCGTTTGTTTCGCATGCTGTTGAAGCTAAATCATATATATATCACAAGTATTTGAAGCTAAACCATTTGTTTCGCATTTATTCGAAGCTAAGACTTCTACTTCACATTGATTTGAGGCTAAATCATGTGTTTCGCTCGGTTTTGAAGCTAACTCGTTTGTTTCGCATGCTGTTGAAGCTAAATCATGTATATCACAAGTATTTGAAGCTATATCATACGTTTCGCATGGATTCCAAGATAACCCTTCTAATTCGCATAGATTTGAAGATAAATCATGTGTTTCGCTTGGATTTGAATATAACTCATTCGTTTCGCATGCTGTTGAAGCTAAATCATGTATATCACAAGTATTTGAAGCTGAACCATTTGCTTCGCATGGATTCGAAGATCAGCCTTCTACTTCGCATTGATTTGATGCTAAATCATGTGTTTCGCATGGATTTGAAGCTAACTCGTTTGTTTCGCATGCTGTTGATGCTAAATCATGTATACCACAAGTATTTGAAGCTATATCATACGTTTCGCATGGATTCCAAGATAACCCTTCTAATTCGCATTGATTTGAAGCTAAATCATGTGTTTCGCATGGATTTGAAGCTAACTCGTTTATTTCGCATGTTGTTGAAGCTAAATAATGTATATCACATGTATAAGAAGCTAATCCATTTGTTTCGCATGGATTCGAAGATATGCTTACTTCTTCGCATTGATTTGAAGCTAAATCATGTGTTTCGCATGGATTTGAATCTAACTCGTTTATTTCGCATGCTGTTGAAGCTAAATCATGTATATCACAAGTATAAGAAGCTAATCCGTTTGTTTCGCATGGATTCGAAGATAAGCCTTCTACTTCGCATTGATTTGAAGCTAAATCATGTGTTTCGCATGGATTTGAAGCTAACTCGTTTGTTTCGCATGCTGTTGAAGCTAAATCATATATCACAAGTATTTCAATCTAAACCATTTGTTACGCATGGATTCGAAGCTATGCCTTCTACTTCGCATTGATTTGGGGCTAAATCATGTGTTTCGCTCGGTTTTGAAGCTAACTCGTTTGTTTCGCATGCTGTTGAAGCTAAATCATGTATATCACAAGTATTTGAAGCTATATCATACGTTTCGCATGGATTCCAAGATAACACTTCTAATTCGCATTGATTTGAAGCTAAATCATGTGTTTCGCATGGATTTGAAGCTAACTCGTTTGTTTCGCATGCTGTTGAAGCTAAATCATATATCACAAGTATTTCAATCTAAACCATTTGTTACGCATGGATTCGAAGATCAGCCTTCTACTTCGCATTTATTTGATGATAAATCATGTGTTTCGCATGGATTTGAAGCTAACTCGTTTGTTTCGCATGCTGTTGAAGCTAAATCATGTATATCACAAGTATTTGAAGCTAAACCATTTGTATCGGATGGGATCGAAGATAAGCCTCCAACTTCGCATTGATTTGAAGCTAAATCATGTGTTTCGCATGGATTTGAAGCTAACTCGTTTGTATTGCATGCAGTTGTAGCTAAATCATGTATATCACAAGTATTTGAAGCTAAACCATTTGTTTCGCATGGATTCGAAGATAAGCCTTCTACTTCGCATTGATTTTAATCTAAATCATGTCTTTCGCATGGATTTAAAGGTAACTCGTTTGTTTCGCATGCAGTTGAAGCTGAATCATGTATATCACAAGTATTTGAAGCTAAACTATTCGTTTCGCATGGATTCGAAGTTAACTCGTTTGTTTCGCATACAGTTGAAGCTAAATCACGTATATCACAAGTATTTGCAGCTAAACCATTTGTTTCGCATCGATACGAAGATAACCCTTCTACTTCGCATTGATTTGATGCTAAATCATGTGTTTCGCATGGATTTGAATCTAACTCGTTTATTTCGCATGCTGTTGAAGCTAAATCATGTATATCACAAGTATAAGAAGCTAATCCGTTTGTTTCGCATGGATTCGAAGATAAGCCTTCTACTTCGCATTGATTTGAAGCTAAATCATGTGTTTCGCATGGATTTGAATCTAACTCGTTTGTTTCGGATGCTGTTGAAGCTAAGTCATGTATATCACAAGTATTTGAAGCTATATCATTTGTTTCGCATGGATTCGAAGATAACCCTTCTAATTCGCATTGATTTGAAGCTAAATCATGTGTTTCGCATGGATTTGAAGCTAAATCATGTGTTTCGCATGGATTTGAAGCTAAATCATGTGTTTCGCATGGATTTGAAGCTAACTCGTTTGTTTCGCATGCTGTTGAAGCTAAATCATGTATATCACAAGTATTTGAAGCTAAACCATTTGTATCGGATGGGATCGAAGATAAGCCTCCTACTTCGCATTGATTTGAAGCTAAATCATGTGTTTCGCATGGATTTGAAGCTAACTCGATTGTATCGCATGCAGTTGTAGCTAAATCATGTATATCACAAGTATTTGAAGCTAAACTATTCGTTTCGCATGGATTCGAAGTTAACTCGTTTGTTTCGCATACAGTTGTAGCTAAATCACGTATATCACAAGTATTTGCAGCTAAACCATTTGTTTCGCATCGATACGAAGATAACCCTTCTACTTCGCACTGATTTGAAGCTAAATCATGTGTTTCGCATGGATTTGAATCTAACTCGTTTATTTCGCATGCTGTTGAAGCTAAATCATGTATATCACAAGTATAAGAAGCTAATCCGTTTGTTTCGCATGGATTCGAAGATAAGCCTTCTACTTCGCATTGATTTGAAGCTAAATCATGTGTTTCGCATGGATTTGAAGCTAACTCGTTTGTTTCGCATGCTGTTGAAGCTAAATCATATATCACAAGTATTTCAATCTAAACCATTTGTTACGCATGGATTCGAAGCTATGCCTTCTACTTCGCATTGATTTGGGGCTAAATCATGTGTTTCGCTCGGTTTTGAAGCTAACTCGTTTGTTTCGCATGCTGTTGAAGCTAAATCATGTATATCACAAGTATTTGAAGCTATATCATACGTTTCGCATGGATTCCAAGATAACACTTCTAATTCGCATTGATTTGAAGCTAAATCATGTGTTTCGCATGGATTTGAAGCTAACTCGTTTGTTTCGCATGCTGTTGAAGCTAAATCATATATCACAAGTATTTCAATCTAAACCATTTGTTACGCATGGATTCGAAGATCAGCCAACTTCTACTTCGCATTTATTTGATGATAAATCATGTGTTTCGCATGGATTTGAAGCTAACTCGTTTGTTTCGCATGCTGTTGAAGCTAAATCATGTATATCACAAGTATTTGAAGCTAAACCATTTGTATCGGATGGGATCGAAGATAAGCCTCCTACTTCGCATTGATTTGAAGCTAAATCATGTGTTTCGCATGGATTTGAAGCTAACTCGTTTGTATTGCATGCAGTTGTAGCTAAATCATGTATATCACAAGTATTTGAAGCTAAACCATTTGTTTCGCATGGATTCGAAGGTAAGCCTTCTACTTCGCATTGATTTTAATCTAAATCATGTCTTTCGCATGGATTTAAAGGTAACTCGTTTGTTTCGCATGCAGTTGAAGCTGAATCATGTATATCACAAGTATTTGAAGCAAAACTATTCGTTTCGCATGGTTTCGAAGTTAACTCGTTTGTTTCGCATACAGTTGAAGCTAAATCACGTATATCACAAGTATTTGCAGCTAAACCATTTGTTTCCAATCGATACGAAGATAACCCTTCTACTTCGCATTGATTTGAAGCTAAATCATGTGTTTCGCATGGATTTGAATCTAACTCGTTTATTTCGCATGCTGTTGAAGCTAAATCATGTATATCACAAGTATAAGAAGCTAATCCGTTTGTTTCGCATGGATTCGAAGATAAGCCTTCTACTTCGCATTGATTTGAAGCTAAATCATGTGTTTCGCATGGATTTGAATCTAACTCGTTTGTTTCGGATGCTGTTGAAGCTAAGTCATGTATATCACAAGTATTTGAAGCTATATCATTTGTTTCGCATGGATTCGAAGATAACCCTTCTAATTCGCATTGATTTGAAGCTAAATCATGTGTTTCGCATGGATTTGAATCTAACTCGTTTATTTCGCATGCTGTTGAAGCTAAATCATGTATATCACAAGTATAAGAAGCTAATCCGTTTGTTTCGCATGGATTCGAAGATAAGCCTTCTACTTCGCATTGATTTGAAGCTAAATCATGTGTTTCGCATGGATTTGAATCTAACTCGTTTGTTTCGGATGCTGTTGAAGCTAAGTCATGTATATCACAAGTATTTGAAGCTATATCATTTGTTTCGCATGGATTCGAAGATAACCCTTCTAATTCGCATTGATTTGAAGCTAAATCATGTGTTTCGCATGGATTTGAAGCTAAATCATGTGTTTCGCATGGATTTGAAGCTAACTCGTTTGTTTCGCATGCTGTTGAAGCTAAATCATGTATATCACAAGTATTTGAAGCTAAACCATTTGTTACGCATGGATTCGATGATCAGCCTTCTACTTCGCATTGATTTGATGCTAAATCATGTGTTTCGCATGGATTTGAAGCTAACTCGTTAGTTTCGCATGCTGTTGAAGCTAAATCATGTATATCACAAGTATTTGAAGCTAAACCATTTGTATTGCATGGGATCGAAGATAAGCCTCCTACTTCGCATTGATTTGAAGCTAAATCATGTGTTTCGCATGGATTTGAAGCTAACTCGTTTGTTTCGCATGCTGTTGAAGCTAAATCATATATATATCACAAGTATTTGAAGCTAAACCATTTGTTTCGCATTTATTCGAAGCTAAGACTTCTACTTCACATTGATTTGAGGCTAAATCATGTGTTTCGCTCGGTTTT